>NW_015175372.1:335917-352041 GCF_001447785.1 Gekko japonicus
ATAATAATAATAATAATAATAATAATAATAATAATAATAATAATAAAAAATAATTATGTCTTAGTTATGGCGCAGTAACTTTTTTCATTTTTACATAGCTATTGAGGAATGTGTGCCAAAACTTTAAATTACTGTGCCATCTTGTCCTTAATTCCATGTGATGTTAATTTCTACTGCATGCAGTTGAGGTGCATGTCAACACTAATATCATATAACATAAATGGCAGATAGACCTTGAGGCATATTTCATGTTCCAGAGAAGCAGCTTATAACATTCTGTATAAATTAAGGAAAAGAGGATTATCCAGGATAGCAATTTAAAAGGCCCCAGAGTCACACATATCCTCTTTAGGGGGTCAGGGCATACAGAAATACATACCAGGCTTACTCCTCTCTTTGTCAGGAATTGACCCAGCCTCTTGGCACGTCCACCAAAAAACTTGCCCAAAGCACTGATCCACGTTAAGCAGAGAGGAACACCAAAGAGTCCATAGAATATACAGAAAAGCCGCCCAGATGGAGTCTTAGGAGCAACATTTCCATATCCTGAAAGAGAATGTTGTGTTTAAAGCTGCCCACACCAATTTGAAACTTTTGGTACAGGCATAACCTTTCTCCTGTTACCAGATGCTCTTAAAGCCTTGAGGAGTTGTTCACAGATTACAGTGCCCAGTCATTCTAGCATTAGATCATTTAATATCCATGAGTGGAGACATGCTCACTTCTAACAAGAGATTAGATTGGGTCTCCCAAATCCCGTGCCAGCATTTTAACCAAACTATGGCACTGGCTCTCAAGAGAGACACTGGGCTAAAGATCCTGTGACTATTCCTTACAAGTGCAGAAACTGCTGCTGTCATAAATCAGCACCCAGAGAATCTCAGCATTCATATTTTAAAGAAGTACATTTCTAGCCCTTAAAACTGTGTGTATGAATAGGTAATGGAGAGAGGCAAGATTTCCAGGAGTCAGTATGCAAGAAACATCTGCCCTAATACATCATTGTTCCTCCTCATGCTCAGAAGAAACAAAAGCATGCAAAACACAGTGAAATATTACTCCATTTCTATAGGGTAAGAGCTGGCACTCTGATGACTCAATTGTTCACTTTCTTCTGTTTAATTCTAATTGCGAAATAATGGAGGCTGTTGCAAAATTTTTATATTATGCAATCAGAAGACGAGGCTTGAATAGCCAAGTGTAAGTGACTGATGCATCTTAGTATTTTCCCATATTTCCATGATGTTTTGTGCTTTCATACCAATAAAGGTTTTGTGTGTGTGACACAGTGAAATACACAAGTTTTCTTAATTAACTTCATTTCTACCCCACCTTTCTCCCTTATGAGGACCCCAAACAGCTTACATCAATCTCCTCTCGTCCATGTCATCCTCCCAACAACCACGCTGTGGGGCAAGCTAGGTGGAGAGTGTGACTGGCCCAGGGTTATCCAGAAACGCACATGGCAGACCAGGGATTCCAACCTAGGTTTCCTAGATCCTAGTCTGACACTCTAATCGGTACACCACACTGGCTTTCAATTTACATACATTATATAGGTCAGTGGCATGCACTTTTTAGTTGAACAGAATTTGGGTAAGAAGTGTGTACAATCCAATAATCAGCATGCACATAATCCTGGTTACAAGACATCTTCCAGTCCCTGCTTTATGGTATCAGAGCCTTAAACTGTATGTGCAAACCAGCACATATCATTCTACAGTGTAAAGTATTCTATTCTGGATTAAGAGAGGCCAGAACGGTGTCCTGTTTTCACTGTACTGAAGTTTTGTTAGATCGTTTACATCACTGCTTCCTAAAATATATTATGCATCTCCCGCCAATGAAGGATGGAAACGAAATGGACCATAATCTCTTACCATTTATTTCTACATTTTTAAATCTCAGCCATCCCCCAAGAAGCTCAAGGTGGAACAGAAAATCCTTTGCCTCATTTGATCCTCACAACAACCCTGTGACATAGGTTAGGCTGAGAGAGAATGATCAGTCACTCAGTGAGTTTCATGGCTGAATGGAGATTTAGAAGATTTAGAATTTGGAAGGCTGTAACTCTGCTTCAGACTTGTGCCATTAAGTCAGGTTTCTTCCAAAGTATTTTTAATAGTTAACAAGTAGGATATAGTGCTTTATTTGGTTTAGTGGTAAAGTTTCTACCTTCTTTCCCCCACCTCCTCTGGTCGATCTGTTTTATAACATTATGTTTGTTCTTCCTCAGAACAAACTCCAACTCTGATGTTTTTCTGCATCTCAGAGATTATTCTGACAATATAGGCCTTCTGCAAAGTATAAAGCAGCACACGAGAAGTTTTTACCTCTTCATAGGAGGTGGGTGGGTTAAGAACAAGCTCTACATGCCACAAGTCATGAGTAAAATGTCTACTAAGATGACCACATTCATTAGGGGACAGGAGCACAATTCAACAGAAGTGTGCTGCTGGAAGATAATTTTAATGCCACTTTTTTGTTTTGCTCTGTTCCTATACCTTTATTAGCAACCTGACACAAAGAACTTAAGCAGGTGAAGTGCTTCCTGGCATGAATACAAAGCTTTGCCTCCTTAATGTTTTCATACTGGCTTCTGTTGTGTTTTGCCTGGCACGCATATGCACCTTAAAGCTGGAAATGTTGAAGGCAAGAAACATGGGGAAACCAGAGAGAGCAATACAAGAGAAAAAGTGAAGGGGGCATAGGGTTGCCAGATCTAAACCTGTTAACATTCTTTTTCCATTAAGAGGTGCATAGAAGGGGACATTCCCCCAGATGCAGGTTCTCTCATCATTGTAAGAATATGAGGAAGTCATATCTGGTAACATTTTCACTTCTATGCTAGGGGCTATTTCAGGGTCTGGACTCGGAAACCCTAAGGCAGGAAAGAGAAGAACTTCACCAACCAATTTTTGTGAAACCAAACCAACCAAATTTATTAGAGGAAAGTAAGCAATGTAATCTTTTGTCAGGAAAGCTCGCACAGAATAACAGAAACGTACTCTCAATAGAACATTTTAGGTCACAGAGAAAAAATCTAAAATATTGCTAGTATTTTTTAGGATTTGTTGGACTATTCTCTTTGAAAGACAAAGTGTAAGAAATGAAACATAGCACGACTGGCTGTAAGGTAGTTTTGAAGCCAAAAACACAATCTGTAATCAACTTTGAATGCTCTTCATTATATGCAGCTCTTCAAGGATGTGCTACTATATTCAGAACTGGCAACAGGAGGCTTCATTAAAATGGGATTTCACGATCAGAAGAAAGACACAGAACTGGCGCAACATAACCCATAACTGTGCTCTAGCAGTCATGAATGATGCATTTGATTAAGTGTTAGTATTCAATACCTAAAAGTTCTTGTCACTCTTGGGATCACACTACTTTTCCTAGGCTACCTTCTGAATAGTGTGCCTAACCACTTGCTTCAGTGGAAAGTAGAACACACATATACAAAGCTATATGATCACCAGGGAAGGACATCAAATAACGCTCTTGCATGTTAAATACTCACCAATGGTTGTAATCACAGTAGCAGCAAAGATGACAGCATTCGGCCAGTTCCAGTAGTTGAAAGTGTCATTGCCATCAATCGAGATCCCTTGCCCATCAGCTTCTGACACAACCTACAGCACAATGACAGCAAACATATGTTTGGTGTAGTGGTTAAATGCCTGGACTCCAATCTGGGAAAATCGGGTTTGATTCACCACTCCTCCACTTGCACCTGGCTGGATGACCTTGGGCAAGCCGTAGTTCTGGCACAGCTGTCCTTGAAAAAGAGCAGTTTCTGTCAGAGCTCTTTCAGCCCCACCTACCTCACAGGGTGCCTGTTGTGGGGAGGAGAAGGGAAAGGAGTTTTTAAGCCGCTCTGAGACTCTGAGTGAAGGGTGGGGTATAAATCCAATCTCTTCTTCTTCTATGTGCGCAAAATGTGTATGTATACAATTGTCACCCTGACCTGGATAGCCCAAGGCTAGTCCAATCTAGTCAGGTCTTGGAAACTAAGCAGCATCAGCCCTGGTTAGTATTTGGATGGGAGACCTCCAAAGAATACCAGGGGTGTGACGCAAAGGCAGGCAAAGGCAAACCACCTCTGAATGTCTCTTGCCTTGAAAATCCTACAGGGTTGCCATAAGCTGGCTGGTTCCTCTGTTGATAGCCAAATCCATACAACACGGCCAGCCTCAACTGTAACGTAAATTCTGCAAACCCACTGGAACTCCCAGTTTACAGAATTTTTTAACTGCCAGAACCTGAACCTGTGGCCTTCTACACACAAAGTATGTGCTGTGCACTACACACCCCTTGTTTGGATTTGCTGCACTACTATGAATACTAAATATTTGCTTACCACAATTTTGGAACAAATCAGACCCCCATTGTCAAATGTTTCAATGCTTCAGGCCTTTCTCTTAGAGTAACAGCATTTAAGAAATGCAACTTCTGGTTTCGGTAGATTCTATCTTGGGAACCTCAATCTCCCTCCTATGTATGCAACTTTTTATCCCACTAATACCACTGCCACTCTGTACCATTTCACTAGGCCATACTAGGTTCTATTCATTCCAGCAGAAAACAAGTTTTCATACATTAACTAAAACCAGTATTACAACATATAATTAATAATTATGCTGTCCTAAACAAACAACACATAAAACTAAACTTTTAAAAGGGATCTTAACTGCTATAAGGGATTTTTTTTGTTATTACTTGAACCTTTGTTTAAGAGAAAGAGATGACAGGAGACTGGGGCTGAAAGGTGTTTTTCACACGAAACATTTACGTGCCGATACTATGGCCAGCCACAGTGCTTATTCTATTAAATCTGTTCTATTAATTCTGTTGTCACATAGCACACCAGGTTCCAAGCACCTCAGTCATAATTTGTGACAACACAGAGATTCCTGTACTTCTCCATATTAGAATTAAGCAGTTCTCTTGCTTGAGTGGAATTACAGACCCACCATATTCTCAGCCTAGGGGTTCCAAGGCAAGATGCCACCACAGAAAATGCCCTGTCTCTAATCGCTACTTGCCTCATCTCTAAAAGGCAGAGGTACAGAAAGCAGGGCTTGAGAGGAAGATCTTAATTGGCAGGCTGGCTAGTATGGGAGGAGAGAGTCCTTCAGGTATGTTAATCCTAGAGTAAGTAACTTCATTAGTCACCATTTGACTATTGCATATTTCAATCCTCAGCAAACTGGCTGCAATGCAAAGAGTCTGTGAAGTCTGCCATGCAAGAGATATTTGTTTTTATTTCCCTTGTGTACACGGGCATACCTGTGTTGACATTTGCCTCTTACAGAAGGCCACGGGAAACTCCCAAGTGCATGAAGCCATTAAGCAAACCCCAGTGAAACAGACATTAATGTAACAAGCTTAGCATGGGGTCGAACAGGGGTGGCCAGACTCACTTAACATAAGAGCCCCTTAGAATAAACGTCAGATGTTTGAGAAGCCGCAAGACATGAACAAATTTTACACACATTTTTATTAAGCTATGCCAATTTGCTTTTTATTAACATTAAATGAGACTGCCAACAATAAAAACAAAAGGTGTGGAAACAGGTATTGATAATGACATTTATTTGTCCAATGATATTTATTTATTTGCTAATGATAAAGACAGCTGGGGGGGGGAGTGCTTTGAGAACGCATTTAAAGTTAAAGTTGCTTTCTTTCTCGGCTCCCCCCCCACCTCAACCCTATTCAGGAAGGGGAACTCTGGCTGGGGAAGGGAAGACCGATCGAGGAGGCATACCTCCTCTTCTCTTCCTCAGCCACCCTACCGGGAACCGCACAATATGTGTGAAAGAGCCGCATGCGGCTCCCGAGCCGCAGTTTGGCCACCCCTAGGGTGGAACCTCCCTCCTAATGGGATTACTCCAAAACCTATATGAAATAGCTGACGCAGTCTTCAAGTGCTCATATTTCAGGATAAAGAGGTGAGAAGCATAAAGCAGCAGATGGAGAGGAAGAGCCTATCAGTGTAGTTCATATCCTGAGAAAGCTACAGGGCCAACTCTTCTCACTGCTGTGTCAACATTTCACAGGTTTATACTCACAGTTGTTCCTCTGCCAAAGCTGCACCTCCCTCTTGTCCCCATTGGCATGTTTCTACCTAGGATGAGCTGTGGCCCTGCCTGACACTGCTTTCATTCTTTTCCTCATTTCTTTTGGCTACAATAAATCTCAACATAGAACTGAAGCAACAGGGCTTATTTCAAATTACACAATCTAGCCTTAAACGTGCAGGATACTTCTGGAAGATGAAGTAGCCTGAAACAAAGTAGACATTATTCTGTTGTTACTTGTTCCCTTCTTAAAAAAAAAAAAGTACAATCTAATGGATGTCTGGAGTTTTATTCTAAGTTTCTCCCTCTTTTTGTGTAGTAGAAATGATTTTATATATATTTGATTTTTTAAAATTATTTGGGTTTTAAGTATCCTTTTTACTGGGGTCCATTCTTGCAATCCTGTACTTCAGCTGGAACCCAATTTTATCTATTTTAAGTAATACATTCTTTTGCTTCTCAGAATTTTTACTGAAATCTAGAAACTAGTCTTGTATTCTCCTGATCTCCTAGAGCCAATGATTATATACACAAGCCATGTTTTGGAATTTGTAGCATAAACCAAAGGAATACATTCCCACTCTATACATGCATAAAATATTATGAGACAAGAAGCAAATTGATACAGTTGAGAATACCCACTCAATTCAATGTAAGTTTTCAAAGCCACATGGATATAACTGCCGTTACAAACACTAAGCTTTTAAGGACCAGTCTTTAACAGACAAATTCTAGTTATAAAGAGAACAATCCAAGTGGAGTCATGTCCAAAAACAAAATCTGAGTTTTGTTAATTGTTCCATAGAATGCCTTAGGATACATATATAACCTTGAGACTGTGTGCAGTCATATCAATACCAGAGTAGTGGGAGTGTTTTGTTACAGGAAAAAAGTACCCCAAAATGAGTCTTATGTCCCTTAAAGGCTAAGAAACCAATCATATCAGTAGGAGATAAAAACAAATCATAAAGCAAGGGAAATGACGAAGTTAATACTGTTGCACTATATAAAAGTATGTAGCCATTTTAGCCAAAGAAGTTCTACAACACAAAAATTTGAAGTGAATTATCTTTGGGGGCATGAAAAAACCCAGCATTAAAAATACAGATATGTACTTAACCTGTTGAAAGCGGCTTACTGAAAGAAAAGCATGACAGGGTAACCCAAACTCCAGCACTGGAATCAATTCCCAACCTTTTAGCCAAGTAAGAATTCAAGAAGCCACTGTGTATTGTTCAGCTTTTCTGAAGCTTGAAGTTTAGAAGCTAACAGGAAAAATCTAGCATACTCCACTTTTTAGTTTCAACACTAGCATCACCTGATTTCCATACAAAGAGCTGTTCCAAGTCCACTTAAATTTTTATAGTCTAGTTCTTTTACCCTTAACCAGCACAATGTTATCTGAAGGTATGCTAGTGAAGTCACAACTCTTATCTTCTTAGATAAAGCAGGTTATGATGGGCTTATAAAACCTGTTATGTTACACCTGTAACAGGTTTCACTAGATGATTCCAATACTTAAACCCCTTTGGCACAGAATTGTTTACATGTCAATACACAAATAGAATTAACAGCACAATAATAATACATCTTTGATAAGGAAGAGCTAGACTGGCCAGCCTCAGTTCACATAGGGAAGAGTTACACAGCTCTGTCAGAGAAAACTCTGTGCTTTTGAGGAGTCAATTCACAGCAATTGTTTTCCTGGGTTGTTGCCATTTTTCTCTCCTTCTGATTGCTTCTTTCTGGAGGGATCCCAATCAATCAGTGACTGTGAGATGATGTCATTGAAGGCAAATGCGGCCAAACTGGGGTGGAGGCCAGACTAAAGGGTTACATTAATCCATGGTAAAATACAGGCAATGCTCCAGATGTTGGAGACATAGACTGCTTTCATGCCTTCTTTTGGGCTTCCTGGAGGCATGTTAGAATCCTTGATCTGAAAAAGTAGGTCTTTTCTTTTGTTCATAGAATACCATAAACTGCTTGAACTCATGTTTTGATTGATCAGGATTTCCGGCTTTCTTTTTAGATCTACCACCCTATTAATAGTGTAATTTCCCATTATTATAGTACAGTGCTTACATGCCACCAGAGAAATTGTCTCGATTTAAAGACAACTTGTCAGATCGACAGATGAACCAAACCTCATCTGCAAATTTTAATTATATGGCAAAATGTTTTACAAGTGTTCACACATAAGGGAAATATTTTTTTTGGGAAAAATTTAGAGGGATGCATTCTTTTAAATTTACGTCTCTCTTTGGGAATTGTAATGTGTCCCATACCTTTGAAGTTCTTATTGCAGGCTTATAGAAACTGTTATAAAATCTGGTTGGGTCACACAGGGAAAAAACCCCATCTATAACACTATGGACTACTGTTTTTAAAAAAGAATGTGGTCCCTAACAATCCAGAGGTCATCTATCTCTGTGCCAGAATAAGACAGAGTTACATTCATTCACTAAAGTTTATAGATTCTAACACTAATTCCCATAAATTAAGTCACTGTAAGTTGTCATTTGAACAAATGATAGCACTATAAACTATGCAATATTTTGGATAAGAGGGGTTACTTCAGTATCAGTGGGAGGTTGCACTGGGGAGGGGGTGAATTTTCCTATTAAAGCACCATATGGTATAAAAACTTGATTATCTAACTTGGCAAATCAAGTTTCTGCATTATTCCCCATGTTCTTCCCAGCTGTTTGGAGGAAAGAGGGTACTTCCACTACTGAAAGTTTAGCTACTAGTAGCAGCTCAAATTACTCTGAAAGAATGCTGAATCCCTTGGGCTTGGCATCCCGCTTGGCTTTTGGATCCAATAAACTAAGGGTGGAACAATGAGAAAGCAGGTTTTCATGTACACATCCTTTGCTGGACTGTAAATCTCATATCAAAGTATGTTTTGCATGCATTAACCTTTCCCAATCTTTCATTTAGGGCTACATACATATAACCTTTTAAATAAAGTTGAAATTCCAATAAGCTGTTCAGGAAGGAGAATACAAAGCTGAACTCTATCCCTCCTATGCCCTTGCTTCATAAAAAGATGATTGGCAGAGCTTTTTTATGCCTCAGAAGACATAACTCTATAGACAGGACTCGAACTGTGCATTGCTGGACTAGAGCCACAGCTCTCTATACACTCTGCTCAGAAGATCTGGCCTGCAGGACACTCCCACTACAGATGGTGAAAATATAGAAGAGAAGAAGAAAAGAAGAGATTGGATTTATACCCCATCCTTCACTCCAAGTTTCATAGCGGCTTACAAACTCCTTTCCCTTCCCCTCCCCACAACAGACACCCTGTGAGGTTGGTGGGGCTGAGAGAGCTCTGACAGAAACTGCTCTTTTCAAGAACACCTCTGCCAGAACTATGGCTTGCCCAAGGTCATCCAGCAGCTGCGAGTGGAGGAGTGGGGAATCAAGCCTGGTTCTCCCAGATTAGAGTCCAGGCACTTAACCACTTCACCAAACTGATTCAAGTTCACGGCTATTAATGGAGATGTTCTCCATGCTTGTTAAGTCATAGCCTCAATAGATGGAATACATGTGTATATGTGCTGAAAATGTCTTAGATGAGAAAGTGTCTGAGCTTCCGGTTTAAGCATTTCACTGCTCGGACGCGTCCCGTCTCGCTCTGATGGGAACGCTCCGAGACCCGGCTGACGGGAGGGGTCCGAGTTCATCCCGGACCTCCCCGGGGTCTCTGTAGGAGACCCTCAGCCTGGGGAGCTGAGGAGAGCCTCTTCCAAGGTGAAGGCCAAGGAATTGAGGCTCACCTTATCCCTGAAAGGTACCGTCGCCGTGGAGCCAATATGGTGCTTAGAGATGACTGCCAGAGCAAGCGACCATGATCAAAACTTTAAAATGCTTCCAAAAGATCTCTAGGTCTCCAAACTATGAGTTAAGCAATGCTCAGGTGAAAAAACGAACAGACCTTGGTAGTAATTGGAAGCACCTAAGTTTGAAGCATGGAGGGAGAGGGACCAAGCACTCCCCCTTTTTGAAAAAGATTTAAAAGCTGTTTTAAATCGGAAATAAAAAGACTTAGAGCTAAAACAAGTGCATAAGAAGTTAAGCGAATGCAAAAATTGCCAATATATACAAAGCGGATTTAAATCATAACTTTTGCCTTGTTTTGGAAAACTTACTTCTTGTTGATATTATGGCTGGGAGAGGATGGAGGGCACCGGAGAAAAAACTGGTGACAAAAATGGAAAAACAGACAGAGTATTAACAAGAGTGTAGATGAAGCAGAGAAGGAAAGATCTTCTGATAAAACGCAACTAATACAGCTCCAGCTGGAAAGATCTATGTATGTTCTACGTTTCCATGGGATCCCTGAAGAGAAGAACGAGGACTTAAAAGAACTTTTTGCAGAGGCTTTGGCCCCATTAATGGATTACAAACAGGAAGACCTAGTGAAAGAGATGGATGTAGCCTACAGGACCTACCTGGATTTTATAAAGAAAAATAAACTCCCAGGGGAAATGATCTACCAGAGAACTAGTGTTAAAATCTACAATGGAAAAACCCTTAAAAATTAAGAATGAAGAGATAAAAATACTAAAAGACATTCCCTTTGAAGTCAGACAATGGAGGAAACTATACAGGATGCTTACTCTCACACTGCAAAAAAAGGGAGTACCATATAGATGGTTATTTAAGGAAGGACTGAGCTTGGATAAAAAATACAAAATTGACTCTGTTCCAAAAGCTGGAAAATGTATGGACCAAATGTTTAACTCAAAATATGAGAAGAAAGGAAAGAACTCAAAACCAGATCAGGAGGAGGAAAAAGAAGACTCCTACTCACAGGATTCAAAAAGCACTACTTCCACATCACCAGAAACATCAGAATCGGAGAAAGAAGAAGCCGCCCCCAAACTCAAGAAAACTAAGAAACGCAGGAAGAAAAGACTCTAGAACAAGAACAACAGTTCTTAAAGGCAGAATTTGTGTTAAGCTATTAAATGCATATTCTTAAAGTAACACTGTAATGAACTAACCTGTATACCAAGCTTGTAACATTAGGTTAACAAGCCTTACTTTTAGCTAATTAGATCGTGATATGTATTAGCTTTCCTTTCCCCAAATCCAATAGATGAAATAGTTTAGAATAGTAGCTTCCTTTCCCCATCAGTTTGCCCTCTTCCCATTTCCCATAGCTATAGCGATAGGGTTTTAGTTTCCCTCCCCCTTCCAACTCTTTTTTTGTAGTTTATGTAGTTTATAGAAAATGCAAATAAAAAATCCCCTTTGGGGGGCATAAAAAAGAAAAGAAAAGAAAGTGCCTTATGCAAACCCATAAGCTTTTATGTAAAAATGTCTCTATGAGATGGGTCTGCTTAGGAGCTAGCCACATTTTTATGCAGAAAACATGCCTGCATGTTTATGCAGCCTTCAGGTAACTTATCAAAGAAACCTAATGTGGCAAAAGATACCCTTATTCAATTCATGCCTGTTTCCCCTCAGGTTAAAAAAATAACATTCGTTTAACTGAAAAACTCATTTTATACTAATTTACTTTCTCTACCCAAAAGGCTTAGATGTCCTCAATTACCTACAATATGCCTTATCAGTTAAAGCACTCAGATTTTAGCAACTTGAGTTTGCATTTCATGGACGCTTCCAAATTTCTTGTGCAATAAGCTTTAAGATAGGGAAAGGTCTGTGGATCTGTTATCTAACCACAGGAACACAAATATACCAAGTATTCAGCCAATCTCAATAATAATCCAAAAACACAGGGTTTGAACCAGATGAAATTTTATACATTACCTGCTTAGCTTTTTATTTTAACAGAAGCCAGCAGCAACAGAGCAAAATAGCAAGAGATAATGTCCTCCAGCCATTCACACTGCAATCTTGCCTTTGATTTTATCACAAGTCCTTTCGAGTGGAGGAGAGCAAAGAAAACAAACAAAAATTGGATAAAAGGATAAATACATGTTCCACATAAACCACAGAGCAACGGTGGCCCTATCCTGAGACTCCCACATTTCCTCACCCACAAAAAGGAGCACTACTGATCTTCCCCTTACCCCAAAATAAACAGCAAAATCCCTGCGGCAAAAAGTCAAATGCAAAAGCAATTAAACAGAATGTGGAACAGGCACTGCAAAGGAAATTATAGATGGGGGATTGTATTCACCTAGCCTAATTCTGAATGGATGATCAGCAAGTTGAGAATATTTCAAGATGCATGTCCTGCTCTTGCCCATGTACACATTGCTGTATCCCCAATTCTTACTGCATATGCAGAGAAGAAAAAGTGTGATCTTCTGTTACTGCTGTTAGGCTGTGATCAGATGCACAGTTAGATCTGTTGTCATTGCTGTTCCCTTACAGATTTGAAATGCACGATCAGACAGCAACATCTATCCATCATGCCCCAGTCATCTGAGTTTTGTCCCCCCAAACTTTACTGCATATTTCTTTGATACCTGTGAAAGTCCAGTCCTGTTGGTCTGAGCTGGTTCCAAAACAGTTTTCCTATTGTCTGATCACTCTGTTGCGTACCCAAGCCATCAGACAGGTCTGACTGGTCTCTTGTTTTCTGGCCATCATTTTTTTTACTAGTTAGCAATGTGCACATAACAGCATATTTGCACCTCTCTCTCTCCCACAGGGGCTGCTCAAAACTTTGTTTTCTTTATAAAAACTTTCAAAGAAAGACACATCTGTATTCCAGTTTTTTCTGTGTTATGGGGAAGGGGTTAATTGAAAAGTTTAGAGAGGGAGGATGGCAGTGAGCTACATATCCCAGCAGGCTCATCAGCACTTGTGCACATGTTCAGAGGACAATTTTTTTAAAAAAAATGGCCAACAGCCCCATAAACTACATATCCCAGCAGGCTCATCAGTGCTTGTGGGCATGTTCAAAAGACATACTTAAAAAAATGGCCAACAGGCTGACTCCTTGGCTGTTGGTGTCTGATCACTCAAGGATGAGGTAAAAGCCCTTTGAAGAGTAGTAAAAGGGGTGAGTCTGATCAAGATTCTCTGTTACAAAATAACCTGGCTCAATTAGAGGTGGAGCAACAGCGGATCGAACTGCTGCAGCCACAGTTGTAGGTTTTTTCATTTTCCTCTTGAGAGTTCTGACACCTCTATTCTTTTTTGTAAAAAGTCCTGCTTATATGTATGAACTGGTAAATTCCATTTCATTGTGTCTAAGGAAGTGTGTGTGTACACAAAAGCTCATACCTTGAATAAAATATTGTTGATCTTAAAGGTGCCACTGGAGTCAAGCTTTGTTCTTTGAGGGTAGTTAGGCTGAGAGATTACCACAGACCCAAGGTCACCTGGCAGGCTTCCATGGTTGAGTGAGGGATTCAAACCCAGGTGTGTCCTAGGTCCCAGTCTGACACTTTCACCACTACACCATACCCGTCCCAAGTGACCATGGGGCATTAGCAGGGAGTCAGTTGAAGTATTAATCAGTTAAATGGGGGATGGGGGGAAAGGGAAATGCAGCTACCTTAGCTGTCACTGCATAGCCCAAACTCAAGCCAACCTCCAGGCGGCACCTGGAGATCTCCAGCTATTACAGCTGATCTCCAGATGACCAAGATCAGTTCTCTTGGAGAAAATGGCTGCTTTGGGCAGTGGACTCCATGGCATTATATCCTGCTGACGTCCCTCCCCACCCCAAACCCTGCCCTCCCCAGGCTCTACCCCTAAAATCTACAGGTATTTCCCAACCCAGAGAAGGACACCCTGTAACTGGCTACAGAAGCACTTTCCAGACCCTTGGAACTCACAGGAGGAGGTGCTTTTCTACCTTCGCTGCTGCTGCATAGCCTCAGATCAATGTAAGTCAGGGGTGGAGGGAACCATACCTGTTACCATGTGGCTCTCCTCTCATACTACCCACTTGGGGCAGCAAAATGTCTTGAAGCAGCCCTGCCTTTTATAGCTAAGCAGAAGGAAATAAACATGGCTCACCTCCCTCTATTTTCCCCTTCCATCTGCCGCCCCACCAGCCCCCCATTTAACTGGTTAACACTTCAACTGACTCCCTGCTAATGCCCCATGGCCTCTTGGGATTCCCAACTTGGGGGTTGTAGTTCTAATTCCCTTTGCTATGGTTCCAGTAATGCCAGCTGAGAACTACAACTCCCAAGGTGCAATGAGTCAAAAGTGGGGGTGTAAAGTTTCTTGTAGAATTCTTCCTGGCCCTGGTTTGGATCATATATGTTTACTACCAAAAAAAATTTCCCTTCATTTTGTATTTCCAACATTAAAATTCTGCCATCTTCAGATGCATATGTCAATTCAGAAAACAAGTTATCTTTAACAAAAGTAGCCACTCCTCTTTTCTTTTTCTCCTTGTCACAAGCTACAAAAGTTTTTCCTAATTTTTTATTTTGGAGATATTTTTCATCTTTTCTACATATGTGTGTCTCTTGCAAACAAATTAAATCCAGTTTCTGTTTCGCCAATTGATGTAATATCTTTCTTATTTTTGGTGGTCCATTCAAGCCATTGACATTTACTGATAAATGTTTTCAAAGAGCAAATAATAATAACCTTGGAAGATATATGTAACATAGTGAGAAAAGAAGGGAAGATTTCGGATACCTGGAAAGAGGCAATTATTTCTTTGATACTTAAACAAAACCAGGATGAAAAAGAGATTAAAAATTATAGGCCAATATCTTTGTTGAATGTGGACTATAAAATATATGCATCAATATTAGCTCAAAGACTTAAAAATGTCTTAATGAAAGTGATCCATCACGACCAAGCGGAATTCCTACCTAAAAGACAGATGAGAAATAACCTCAGATGCCTAATGAATATCCTTGAATATTATGAAATACATCATGGTAAACAATTAGCTCTGGTATTCTTGGATGCAGAGAAAGTGTTTGACAATGTTAATTGGCCACTCATCACAGAGACTTTGCGAATGGTGGAAGTAGGTGAAAACTTTATTAAGATAATTCAAGCGATATATAACGAACAAAGAGCAAGAGTAATGGCGAACTGACAACACTTTTAAGATCCAAAAGGGGACTTGTTGACAAGGTAAAATACCTTGGGATTACAATTACTAACAAGTGCAGTTCTCTTTTTGAAGACAACTACAAAGTATTATGGTAAAAACTAAACAAGACTTAGAAGGTTGGAAAAATTTACAATTATCCATGATGGGAAGAATTGCAATAATAAAAATGAATATATTACTCAGATGGATGTTTCTTTTTCAAACAATCCCCATTTTACAAAACCAAAAGATTTTTAAAGAGCTAGATCAACTAACATCCAAATTTATCTGGCAAGGGAAGCCAGCACGAATAAGACTTAAAATTATGCAAGACGTTAAAAAGAAAGGTGGATTTGGAGTTCAAAATTGGCTATTATATTACAGGGCTGCAGCATTAGCCTGGCTAAAGGAATGGATTACTTTGGAAGATAGAAGGCTATTGAAACCCGAAGGCCACAGCTTTAGGATAGAACGCATTCTTATGGTATGAGAAAGCCTCAAAGTATGGGATCCAATCTACAGAAGGTTTTATATTAAAAAATCGAGACTCATAGTACCACTAGAAGCATTTACCTTGCCAAATGTCTTTACAGGTGAAGAGCTATTTAGATATCAAGATATTTTGGATGAGAAAGACTGCTTGAAATTGCCAGAACATCCAATCTACAGAAGGTTTTATATTAAAAAATCGAGACTCATAGTACCACTAGAAGCATTTACCTTGCCAAATGTCTTTACAGGTGAAGAGCTATTTAGATATCAAGATATTTTGGATGAGAAAGACTGCTTGAAATTGCCAGAACGCTTGTCTTGGTGGAATAAAACACAATTTGAATGTATCTATAATAAAGATAAAAAAACTGGTTTTAATGACAAACTAACTGAATTAGAAAAAAATCTTGTATTTTCAGATGATAAACAGATAAAGAAAATCTATAAAATTTTGTTAGAGGATTTGCTGTTAGATGAAATAGTTAAGCAAAATATGACTCTATGGGCCCAAAATATAGGTCATAATACTACTTGGAGAGAGTGGG
>NW_015175372.1:354680-381736 GCF_001447785.1 Gekko japonicus
TGTTGCAATCCTTCTTCTTAAACAAGGACTTTTTTCCAATTGTACAAGTGCAGAAAGGTTTATGCACCACAGTGGAATATCTGATGACTCAGACTATGTCAAATTAAATTTTGGCCACTGACCCCTTCTAACCAAAAGGCCAACATACTGTGCAAAGACTTTTACCAAAGTAAATAACATCACCACTGAATAAAAATCAATATTTTAAATAACACTTAACCATTTTACCCACAAATACAAAAAAACCTAAGAGATCCAAACCATATTTTAATCTGCAGTAAATGGAATATCTTTACCCTTTTTAACCCTTCTCTCCACCTTCCATGACATTTATTCAACAGTACTGGCTTGCTGCATGTACATATATATGAGCTTTCAAGACATGATGCCCCATTTATCATTGTTTCTCTGTCATTTCTTATTTTATTGTGCCACAACCTGGATTTAAATTGGAACAAACCTCTCTTACTTAACTGACTGCTCCAAATTTATGGCAAAAGTCTGAAATCGAATGCATTCGAGTACATTCTCTGGTCTGTTGCTTATTTACTATGTAAGAGACTATTTCCAGTAGGATCTGGGGGAAATCCACATTATCTATATACTATTAAGCAGATCTTTCAGCACACTTGGGGAACTCCCCAGGAGTTCAGAAAAATCTGAAATGTTTTTAAAAAATACATGGGAGGTTTAAATCCCACCAAATATGAAAGTGTTGTCTGTGCATGTGCAGAAAATGCATGAACTTCAGGATGCCATGGAGCTCAGGAGCCAGCATTATCAAAGGTTTGCTGGCTGTGGTGCAAGGCGGGGAGAAGGCTCTTGGCTTCTGCTGCTGGTGTTCGGGGTGGGGCAGGAAGTCTGAGAGGCCCCCATGGTGGAGGCTAGGAGCTGCAGCCACACTGGGGAGGGGGAGAAGGCTTGAAGATTGGGAGCCACATGGCTCTTGGTCTCTGATGTTGGTGTGTGAGTGGGGGGGGGAGTCCTGGAGATTGGAAATCATATGGCTCTCAGTCTCTGATTACAGTGTGTTGGGGGGGGAGAAAGACGTGGAGATAGGAAGCTGTGCAGCACTTGGTCACTGATGTCAGTGTGTTGGGGTGGGGGAAGGCTTGGAAATTGGGAAAGGCTTGGAGATCAGGAGCCACATGGCTCTCCGTCTCCAATGCCAGTATCAAGCATTGGTGTCAGAGGGGCAAGAAACAACGGGCTTGATGGAGGGATCCAGAGCTGCACTGGGCTCGCTTGCAGTTTAGGCCATGGAAGGAGAGGTGGTGGGCCCAGCAGCAGAGGCCAGAGGCTGTGGTGAGCTCGCTGGGTGGAGAAAGGGGTGCATTGGAAGAGATGGGGGAAGGAGGTGCGCCAGGCCAGGCAATGGATACAGGGAGCCGTGCCAGGCTTGCTGGGAGCAGGAGAATGGGGGCAGAGGAGCAGAATCTGTGGCCGTCTTGCCTTACTGGAGGTGATGGGGGACCAGGAGCTGTGGCAGGCTCTTTGGAAGCAGCAGTGATGGATAGAAGGAGCCACAGCTAAGAGGGAGAAAGGATTTCCTCCCATGAGTATCGCGGGTTCCCACTTGTATTTTATAATCTACAACTTCTACCTGATTTGCCACAAGTTTAATAATCTTATCTTTTGACTAAAAAATATCCAGTACAGCATGTTTTTATGTCATTCCATTTTCCATTTCTTTGTTCCATATCACTGCTAACTAGCTATTTTATGCTTGCAACTAGGCAATCTAGCTTCATACAGTATAAGAAAAACCTGAACTACTTGCACTGCACACTAGAGCCACTTATGTTCCAAGGAAAGGAATTAGACAAGATGCTAGGTCAGGATATTTCAGTGCAGATACTAAGATCAGCTGAACATGCTGTGGGCAGTTAACACATATATATGCATACTGTGCATTGATATAAAAGGCGACACTATGTATGTTGCCCTCATAACTTAAACAACTGCAGCTTAAACATGGATCAAATACAATAGGTAAAGGTTCCCTTGCTTGAAAGCCAGTCAAATCCAACTCTAGGGTTGTGGTGCTCATCTCCGTTTCCAAGCCGAAGAGCCAGCACTGTCCGAAGACGTTTCCGTGGTCATGTGGCCGGCATGACTAAACACCAAGGCGCGCGGAATGCTGTTACCTTCCCACCGAAGTGGTACCTATTTATCTACTTGCAATTTCTTGCTTTCGAACTGCTAGGTTGGCAGGAGCTGGAACTAGAGACGGGAGCTCACTCCGTCATGTGGCACCCGGGTCTCGAACTGCTGAACTACTGACCTTCCACAGCCTGCAGTTCAGCATCTTAATGACTTGAGCCCCCGCAGCTCCTTCAAATACAATGCCAAACACTAAATTGCAAACTATGGTTTGTCATGTTTGACCTGTCAGGCCATGGTTTGAGAACAGACACCAAATCAGAATCTCAAATAGTGGTTTCCACTTTGTTTGGAAGCCACAGCCTGGACAAACTATGGTTTGGCACTACATCCAAATCATCAAAAGAGGGTTTGAGATGTCAGTCCTGCTCTGTGGTCTGGCAGCCTTTAAGGATGAAAAACTAGAGTGAGCAGAAAATGAAGCCACTCTGGCAGTTCTCATGGGCAATTTCCCAAAACACTCCCTTGTCCAGACCAACTGTAGCCTCATTCTCAACCTCCACCCCATAGCTGTGTTCAAGTGAAAGAAAATAAACATCCAATTAGTGACAGCACAAAACTTTCATCTGTCATGTGTTGTTGTTTTTAAAAAACAAACAAAAACATTTCCTCAAAGCATTTATTAAGTGGCACAAGTATAAGGGTGAGGAACAAGGCTGAGCAGTTTAGAATAGCACCTGAAATTTCTGGTGGCAGGCAGGTGGGGAGACAAAAATGCAAGCCATTAGTTGCTTTGTTCATATTTAAGATTGTAAACCAAACTATGATGACCAGAAATCATGGTTTATCATTTTTTAAAATTTTCTTCACTACACCTGAATTATGCTGGGATGTGCAAGGCAGCTGTAACCTTTTCTTCCAGCCCAACAGTTTACGTTATGTTTAGACCTATTATTGCCAGCAAAAGTTACTGAAAGCCAGAGACTCCTGGACCACACCCACTGCAAAGCTGTCATCACTACACTTTTGACCCTATTTCACGATCACAGAAAAAATAAGCAACAGCATATATGAGGGGCTTTACACTCCTCTATTATGCTAAACACGTTTGGTTTCTTTCGTTCTCTTCAAATGCTACTTCTGGTTAATAAGTTACAATCATCCTTGAAGAGCATGATTTGTCCTGATAAGAGAGAGGATTGATTAACTGATACAAATTTGTAAGGATCATCAACTCTGGTTAAATTGTAATCCCAACTAAACAATTAAACAAATAAGCAGCATATACACCAAAAAAGCATATTAATTACACCAATTTCCTTAGCACTTAAAATCGCTATGTTTCTGTCTTTGACCATACTAGAGACGTACTCTCTGCAAATGGTAGCCAAGTTTTTCCTCATGGCCTTAATAGCCAATATACTCCTACAGATGATAGCCTAAGCATTGCAGAAGAGCTACCAGATATTGTTAGCACCAAAGAGATGCCTTTTCTCCTACTGCCCTGTCATACAATAGTCAACTGCTCCTTGGGAAATCTCAAGGTCCAGTTCTGCATACACTGCAAAGATCAGCAGAACTATAAGATACTATTGGTGCTTTTTGCGGTTAAAGAGATGAATGACAACCACAGTAGCCTACTATCTATACTTTGTATTATGCTTGGCAGAACTGATCTGTTTTTATCTTCTTCATATGCCTAAGAATTACAAATGAAACGAACATTCAGGCTTTTTGAAAAAAGGTCTCCATCAATGGGTAGTAGTGGGGTGGGTCACCCACACTAGAGAAACCTTGGCTACCTTTCTCTCCGTAACACAGCATATTGTGTTGAAGTGCAGTTGAGATTACAGTTGCACCACAATGAGCAACAGTCCCTTCCCCACACATTCAGTAAGAGCCCCCCTCCCCATTCACCTCCCTATCTTTTAAAGGGTCTAGATAAGAATTGAACTGGGGGGGGGGGAGTGCAGAAAAAAAAAGAAAGCAGCATCAAGGGTATTTTTAAAAAAATGACCAGGTAGGAATAGCCATCATTCAGAACACTAAAATGAGAGGCAAGGATAGATTTCTTCAGTGGAGAATTCAACTCTAAAATGTTTAAAATGGTTAGTGGAATTTTTGCATGAATTCACCACAATTAGAAGAGTTACAGTATGAGACTATTTGTGTCATGTTTGCCAAGAACAACTTGAAAGATTTCTTGAAGAAAAGCCACCATAGGACAAGGGAAGAGAATGTAAATTTTGTCTAGAATGTTCGTTTTCTAAAGATTAAAAATACACAAAAATGGAATGTAAATTTTGTATAGAATTCATATTTTAGATACAGTCCAAAAACAGTGGGCATTACCCAGAGTCCATACTATCTCTTACAACAAAAGATTTAGAACAAAGTTTGACTCCAGTGACACCTTTAAGACCAACAAAGGCCCCGGTCACACGGGCAGGAAACTGCGGGGGAGAAGCATGGCTGTTTGCCCTGGGGCAAACTACTGCGCAGTTAAGCGATCAGACCTCCCATGGAGGTCCTGTGGAGGTCCTGTGGAGGTTCCATGGCAAGGGAGAGGTGCTGATCACAGGACAAGCCGGCGTGCAATGAAGAAGCGCACGCCGCGGCAAACTGTTTTGTTTTTGTGTGTACATGACAAATGTGCATGCTCCGTTGGGTGCGTGTGCGCATCCACAGAGACTTGGATTTAAAAAAAAAACCTTATGTGCAAGGGGACATGGGCGGGCGCCGGATGCCACCAGAAACGCAATCAGACGCCCGCCCTTGCCCCGCAGTTTCTGGAAGCTAGTACCTCCGAGGTACTAGTTTTTTGCCACGCAGTTTCGGCTGGAAGCCTCGGTTGAGCCACGGGAGTGCTACGCTTCCCAGATGTGCTGGTGAGATCGCGCCTGGAAACTCCGCCTGTTTTCCATCTCACTTGTGTGGCTTCTGTTCCGTGTGACCGCAGCCAAAGTTTTATTCAAGGTATGACCTTTTGTGTGTATGCACACTTCCTCAGATTTAGATTATGTATTAGATAAAAATGAACGATGTGTCTTGCTTTCTGCACCCAAGATTCCAGATTGCTACCAGTCATTACCAGATAGTACCCTCTCTGTCCTGAAGGATAACAATTTTGCCTGCTAGCATGCAGAGAATTTCTTCAGAATTCTGTGACATTTACAACCAACACATGGGAAAATACAGAAGAGAATAGATTGAACACAAAAGTCTGCCCGAGGTCAGGATTCTTCTTGAGGCACGAGCATATTTTTTCTCCCTTGGCATAGAGAACATTTAAAAGGAAATGGGGAAAAATATATCCTGGGAAATAGCTACTGACATGATGAGACTGCCTTGTCTCTTGTCAGACATCATCTCAAAGGCAGGATCTTTCTTCTTGTAATTGTCCCTTTCAGCTTCAAAACATGGTAATTCTTAAGAAACTAAAGATAAGCCTAAGAAACCCATAGGAAGGAAAGTCATTGTACTCCTAAGCCTTTGAGCACTTTTAGATTCCTGAGAAAAAGTACACACCACAACCAAATGGATGCCACAGGGGCAGAGCCAGTTTCAAAATGGCAGAAATGGAGGTGAAAGCTGATCACAAAGTACTGGGAAGCCAACTAGCCATATATCATCTTACAACTGATTCAGCAGCTTCTGGATTAGTGAAAAAGCAATGCTTCCTGTGCTCTTCTGAAGGACCTCTTGCACTGAGGCAGTGCAGAAAGCCCAGTAGCAGCTCTATGCTTTGAGGAAGAGATGTGGATTGGTTTCAATTTCTAAAGGGGTGTGTGTGTGTGTGTGTGTTTCCTTCACGGTTTGCAGAGGTTTCTAGACTCAGAGACATAAGGAAGTCTGAGTCTTTGGTCAAACCAATGCTGTGTTGCAGCTGCCCAGGATGACCCTGAATGCTTTGCAAGTTAGGCAGGGACTGACCCAAAGCTCTCTGCATTTTTCTATTCCATTCAAGGTGCTTGAGATTTTATCTCCAAGACTCAAAAAGCAACTTGGCATCAGGTAACATCTGCAGATGTCATGCCCCTTCCTTGGCACCAAGCTAGGGATTAATGTGCTAGATAAATCAGCACTTGCACATTTAAAAGTATCCAGATAAATAATATGTATTCTCTTCTAAGCAAGTATCCCTTTAAAACTTAGTGTTTCACCTATACTCCAACCACCATTTCTCTTTCAGCACCAAACTTTGCCCTGACTTCGATGTCCCAGGCTAGCCTGATCTTGTCGGAAGCTAAGCAGGATCAGCCCTGGTTAGCATTTGGATGGGAGACCACCAAGGAAATGCAGGGTTGCTATGCAGTAAGAGACAATGGCAAACCACCTCTGAACATCTCTTGCCTTGAAAACCCTATAGGGTCATCGTAAGTCAGCTGTCACTTGACGGCAAAAAATCCCCCAAAACACCAAAACCCAAAAGCTATCCTGTCCTTGTATCACCAGGAACAATGGCTATACAAATGCTCGGTCATATGTTGAGATGCCTGTTTCCCTTTGCTTTAAAGTTAGAGAAGCTTTACTGCTGTTGACAGCAGAGGAAGGAAATAAGACCATTAATATATCAATCTAGGTTCAGAAAATACAGTACATCTATCAAGTAGTCAGAGAAATGGGCAACTGACAAGCTGGAACAACTTTCCTGCTTGATTTAGTTGGCCTTAATACAACAGGTGATTTTTATAAATAAGATACTATTCTGTAGAACATGAAATCAACAATGCAACGGGGAGTTCTGCCGCCACAAAGGCTGATTTTTAATATAGAGCATGGGTTCGAAGTGCCATACTACAATGCATAGTATCCACCTGGGTTTCTCCAATTAATATCCTTCTTGGTTTGACTCCTTCCCATCATTTTAATCACGCACAAATTCTAACTGCCACAGTTGTCTGGACTCTTCAAACAGAGATGGTAGGGGTATGCAGCATCCCTCAGGGGGCAATCCTCTCCCTTATGTTGTTCAACACCTATATCTGCCCCCTTGCCCAGATATCTCTCTCCCCATAACTTATTTATTTGTTAAATTTATATCCCGCCCTCCCCGCAAGCAGGCTCAGGGTGGCTTACATCAATCTTAATACAATACATTTAAGAACAACTTTAAAATAAGAGTTTAAAACAGAATAGAATCATAAACAACTGTGTAAAACAAATCAGATGTCAATTTCAATGTCACTCAGATTAATTAAGATACAGTAGTGGGTACCCCAATGTCTATTTGGATCCAGGCCACTGGTGGGAGGCTGGACAGGGGAGGGGGAATATCCGCCGCCTTAACCAAAAGCCTGGTGGAAGAGCTCTGTCTTGCAGGCTATGCGGAACTGTAATAGATCCTGCAGGGACCTGATCTCATATGGGAGCTCATTCCACCAGGTGGGGGCCATGGCCAAAAAGGCTGTTTGAGGCTAGTCAGATGTCCCTGGGGCCGGGGACTACCAGAAGATGTTGATTTGCGGACCTCAGTGCCCTATGGGGCTCATATGAAGAGAGGCGGTCTTGAAGGTATGCTGGCCCCTGGTAAGCACCAGCACTTTGAAACAGATCTGGAATTCAATAGGCAGCCAGTGCTGTTCACAAAGCACTGGGTGGATATGAGCCCATACAGGTGTTGCCATCAAAACTTGTGCTGCCATGTTCTGCACTAGCTGCAACTTCTGGTGCAGAGTCAAGGGCAGCCCCATGTACAGAGAGTCACAATAGTCCAGTATGGAAGTGACCATTGCATGGGTCACTGTAGCCAGGTCCCAGGAGGTGAGATATGGGGCCAACTGACTGATCTGTCTCAGATGGAAAAAGACACACCTGGCAGTGGTGGTGACCTGGGCCTCCATAGAAAGGGAATCATCCATGAACACCCCCTGACTCTTCACCCTCAATGTTGGCACCAATGGAACCCCATCGAAGGTTGGGAGCCTGATTCCCTGACTCACTCCCCCGCAACTCAGGTGCAGAACCTCCATCTTAGATGGATTTAACATCAGTTGGCTGTGTCGCAGCCATCCAGCCACAACTTGTAATGCCTTGTCCAGATCTCCAGAGGCCATGTCCAGGTGGCCGTCCATCAGTAGATAGAGCCAGGTGTCATCCGCATACTGGACACTCTGGGCAATGGGGTGCATATAGATATTAAACAACATGGGGAGAGAATTGCTCCCTGAGACACACCACATTCCAGTGGGTGCCTCTGGGATAACTCCCCCCCCCACAAGCACCACCCTCTGCTCCCAACCCTGGAGAAAGGTCAGCCACTGCAAGGCAAGCCCCCGTATCTCGGCATCGGTGTGGCAGTGGGTTAACACCTCGTGGTCAACCATATCGAACGCTGCCAATAGATCAAGAAGAATCAGCAGCACCGATCTGCCTTGATTCAGATGTCTCTGGAGACCATCCACCAGGGCAACCAGCACTGTCTCCATCCCATAGGCAGGGCAAAAGCCAGACTGGAAGGGGTTCAGGATCTTAGCCTCATCCAAAAAAACCCCTGAAGTTGTGCTGCCACTGCCCTCTCTACCACCTTACCCAGGAATGGGTAGCTTCAGAGATCCATGCAACAGTTAACTCCAGGCTGGATTACTGTAACCCACTTTATTTAGGGCTACCCTTGGGATTGACCTAGAAACTCCAGATTGCAGCTGTATGTGTCCTCACAGGGACATCACTAAGAGCACAGATACATCCAGTACTATGTCAGCTGCACTGGTTCCCAGTTGACTTCTGGATTAAGTTCTGGTTTTAACATTTAAAGACCTATGCGGACTGAAACCAACATACCTAGTACAGGACGGTCAACATCTACAGGTTATCTCTGGCTCAAAGGATGTACTCCTGGCCTCAATCAGAACTCAGTTCTGGTGCCGGCCTGGTGGAATTCTCTCCCACTTGAGATCCAGGACCTGCGGGATTTAATGAAATCCTGCAGGGCCTGTAAAACTGAGATATTCTGCCAGGCCTATGGTTGCGGCAGCGGCAACTCATCTCCCTGCAACTCAGCTCCCCAGCGCTGCTCTGCCCTGCTTATTCCATCATGGCTGATCTTCTCACCCACACATTTGCTCTGTACTGTTCCATCTACGGCTACCCACAATCTGAATCCCTCGCAGCTCCTAATCATGTAGCAGACACCATCAAATGTTATTGCAATGTCTTAGGGATGTTGTACGGGTTAGTTTATGGATTTTACAGATTTTAAAGCTGCATTATATTTTAACTATGTTGTATTTTTAACCATGTCGTAACCTGCCCCAAGCCTGCTTGCAGGGGAGGGAAGGCTAAAAAATGAACAAACAAAGATCTCTCCTTCATTACATCCACATTCTTCAAAAATTCTTTTTTTACTCCATTTGGAGTTCAATTTGGCTCAGCATGGGTTCTGTAAGGGAAGATCTTGTCTCACTAACCTGCTAGTGTTCTTTGAGGGGTGAACAAGCATGTGGACAAGGGGGACCCAATAGATGTTGTCTATCTTGACTTCCAGAATGCTTTTGATAAAGTTACTCATCAAAAGTTCCTAAGTATGCTCAATAGTCATGGGATAAAAGGACAAGTCTACTTGTGGATCAAAAGTTGGCTAATTAATAGGAAACAGAGAATGAGTATAAATGGGCAATTTTCTCAGTGGAGGGTGGTAAGCATTGGGGTACCGCAGGGATCAGTACTGGGTCCGATGCTTTTTAATTTGTTCATTAATGATTTGGAGTTGGGAGTAAGCAGTGAAGTGGCTAAATTTGCGTATGACATGAAATTGTTCAGGGTGGTAAAAACCAGGGAGGATTGTAAGGCACTCCAAAGGGATCTGTCAAGCAAGGATGGGCGAGTGGGTGTCAATGTGGCAAATGGGGTTCAATGTGGCCAAGTGCAAAGAGATGCACATTTGGGCTAAAAATCCTAAAAATTGCTGAGCAGTCAGGTTAGAAGAGATAAAAGGAAGTGCTTCTTCACCCAAAGAGTGATTAATTATAAATACACGTTGATGGGGTCCAAAGTGGCGAAGACTGACCAAGAGAGGGTTCTTGGAGTTGTAGTCGACAACTTACTGAAAATGTCGAGACAGTATGCGACTGCAATAAAAAAGGCCAACGCTATGCTGGGGATTATTAGGAAGGGAATTGAAAACAAATCAGCCAGTATCATAATGCCCCTATATAAATCGATGGTGTGACCTCATTTAGAATACTGTGTACAGTTCTGGTTACCACACCTAAAAAGGATATTATAGTATTAGAAAAAGTGCAGAAAAGGGCAACTAGAATGATAAAAGGGTTGGAACACTTTCCCTATGAAGAAAGGTTAAAATGTTTGGGGATCTTTAGCTTGGAGAAAAGACGACTGGGGGGTGACATGGTCGAGGTTTACAGGTAGAGAAAGAAGTACTTTTCTCCCTTTCTCACAATAGAAGAACTCATGGGCACTCAATGAAATTGCTGAGCTGTCGGGTTAGAACAGATAAAAGGAAGTACTTCTTCACCCAAAGAGTGATTAACACATGGAATTCACTGCCACAGGAGGTGGTGGCAGCTACAAGCATGGACAACTTCAAGAGGAAATCGGATAACATATGGAGTAGAAGTCGATCAGTGGCAATTAGCCACAAGGTATAAATAGGAAGGAGCTGCGGTGGCTCAAGTGGTTAAGATGCTGAACTGCAGGCTGTGGAAGGTCAGTAGTTCAGCAGTTCAATACCCGAGTTGCCGCATGACAGAGTGAGCTCCCGTCTCTAGTTCCAGCTTTTGCCAACCTAGCCATTCGAAAGCAAGAAATTGCAAGTAGATAAATAGGTACCACTTTGGTGGGAAGGTAACAGCGTTCCGTGCGCCTTGGTGTTTAGTCATGCCAACCACATGACCACGGAAAAATCTTCAGGCAGTGCTGGCTCTTCGGCTTTGAAACGGAGATGAGCACCGCAACCCTAGAGATGAGCACCGCAACCGGCTTTCGAGCAAGGGAACCTTTACTATAACTGAACCTCCTGATGGCACCTGGTATTTCTGGCCACTGTGTGACACAGAGTGTTCGACTGGATGGGCCATTGGCCTGATCCAACATTGGCTTTTCTTATGTTCTTATGTGACTGGAGTCCAAAGCAAAGCTATATCACATTTTCTTTTCACAGTATACAGTACTCACTCCTCCATTCCACCACATGGAACAATGTATTAGTGGTTATGCTGCAGGTTGTCATATTTACTATGGCCTTTCAACCTAATTTTGGTGCCACAAAGTTAACATTGATGGACTTCAACCTTGGTGAATCAGACACTGAATAGTTCAGGATGAATTTGCAATTTTGTCTTACACTGAATTGCACAAGTGGCTCACCAACCAACCAAATTAACTGAGCTCAACTGAGAATAGTAACTGAAACATTGATTCTGAAATGGTTTACACTCAGAATTGCCATGTTACTATTTAGAAGCAACTAAAGTTTTAGCAGTTCATCCAACTTTGAATAAAGGCCGACAAAATATGCACTCTGTCTCTCACACACAAACAAACCTATAAGAAATCTGCAGAAACTTTTTGGTCTATTCATGTATTGAGGAAGTGGAAGAGGGAACAAATTCATCAAGACAAGCAATTTTTCAAGAAGCAACTATGTAACACACAGTTCCTTCTCAGAACTTAGCTAAATTCCTAAGAACTGCACTACATTTCAATCTTTGCAAAACATCACTGAGCAATCATTCAGATGTTCCACTACAGACACAACATACTGAATGTATAAATCTACCTGCTTCTCTAGTATGAAACAGCTTTCTCATCCACATTTACTTAACCTTCATGGTGTTCAAACAAGGTCCATAATCATAAAAGGGGAAAAGGGACTTCAAAAATGTTTAAACAAACCATCCAAAGCAGCGTACTGCCAAAAAAGTATCTGGTAGCTGTTTTATGCAACAGCAATTTAGAAATCTCTACTTTAGAGATATTTTCAGTACACACATATGATTAAGGGTGTGGACAGTATTACCTGAAAAAACCCTCACCTCCACTGCACTTGTTTAAATGGCCACACTGCAAAATTCAGCACAGAGAAATAGGAGCTGCAACACAGGGTACATTCCACGTCAGTACAAGTTGAGTTCAATCATATGTCTTTGCAGACAAACAGCATTACTAGTCATTTAATTTTAAAATTACTTTGCGTTCTGTACAAAACATATATGCACCCTTCAAAAGGAGTATGGAGCATGTACTTTTAAAACATGACATACCTCCCCAATTCAATAATGGCAGCTCAATCTTTTCTCACCCTCTGCTTCAGAGTTTTCTTTGCTGGAATGCAGACCTCTTATGCTACATATCTGCTATATGCCAGGGGTCCCCAATGTGGTGCCTGTGGGTGCCAGGGCACCCACCAACACCATTCCTGGTTACCGCCAAGTGTTTTTAGAAGAAGGTGGGGCCATGTAGGGCTTTTACTCTGCAGTGTTTCTGATTAGCTGTATGGGTTTTTTAAAAAACATGGTTTTGGCAGCAGCTGCCACCACAGCACAAAGATTTTCCTGGCGCAATTTAAGGTAAGCTGAGACAGACATTTTGTGTCTGGCTTGTCCTCCTGTGGCAGCCATTTTGTTGCTAAGCCCAACATGCTATGTTAAAATTCCAAAGTTACCCAAAAGCTCAAAAAGGTTGAGGACTCCTACTCTATGCACTTGGGCACACATATTACACACTCTGAATTCAAAAATTTACAATTAGTCTCAAGACCTCTGTTGAACAAGAGGAAAACTCACTCCTCCCTTCAGCTTAATACCACAAAAGCTCCTGCAAAAATTATCAGTGTGAAAAGCAGTTTGTACATTTAACAGTGGTTTACAAATGAATTTATCTAGTCTGTTTAATATGGATAATAAACCCACATGTAATTATATTATTTTAATACAGATAAATGCTAAAGCTTTGCATATATATGTCAAGTCTAACTATATTGCATGCACAAGAAAACAAAACCAACTTGTAAAATTCTAGTTTTGGTTACTTTGGTTTGTTACTAAATGGAAATAATACAGAGACGATGAAATATTTTACCTAAAAATAGGCTAGTTAGAGAATGCTTATATTCAAAATGGTGTCTTGTTGCACTTTAAAAGCCAGTTTATTATAGTATAAACTCACATGGGTAGAGCCCACTTTGTCAGATGCATGGAGTGAAACCTTGGTACACAGTTTCTCTTCATGTGCTTCATGGTGGGTTTTAGTTCAGAAAAGCTTATGCTATGATAAATCATCTTATCTTCAAGGTGCTAGAAAACTCCTTTTTCATATTGACTACAAAGGCCTAACATGACTAGAACAGAGGAAGCTTGAATTTAGAATTCTACTCTTCCTTTCCAACTACTAATGCTACTGCTGCACCTGCAAAACATTGTTTTACAAAACTATTTAAGATTTGCATGTGCATACAGAAAGCCTAACCATTTCCTGTACTGTCTTAATTTCTAGAACCCCAGAACCACTGAGGGAGATTAAAATGGAAAAGCAATTTCCCTGTGTAGTTTTCAGAAAAAATAACATGTAACCTGCTAAAATGATGAGGTTTAGTACCAACAGAAAGGTAATGCTCTGGAATCCCATCACCATTTGAGACACCTTCAGGATCCTCAAATTATCAAGATATATTTTTCTGTCCCACCCGAGAGATTGAGATGGTAGAACCAACTCTGTCTTGGTTGTACCTGTATCAGGAAGACTCCATGAGGTAAACATAAGAGTTGTTACCTGGCCATAAAGTTTTACCTTTCATGTTATTTAAAATCTACATGAAACCACTGAGAAGTGGTCAGTCATAAGAATATAAGAACATAAGAGAAGCCAATGTTGGATCAGGCCAATGACCCATCTAGTCCAACACTCTGTGTCACACAGTGGCCAAAAATACCAGGTGCCATCAGGAGGTCCAGCAGTGGGGCCAGGACACTAGAAGCCCTCTCACTGTTGCCCCCCCCCCAAGCACCAAGGGTAAAGCGCATCTCTTGCTCCAGACTGAGAGTTCCTATCTATACCTTGTGGCTAATAGCCACTGATGAGCTTGGACTGTGAGCTGTGACAGTCATGTGAGCTTTTCAAGTCTCGTCTATTATCAATTATTGTTCTCCCCACTGCTTCATTTGGAATCACCACGGAATTTACAAGACTGTGAGCTGTGAGAGTCATGTGAGCTTTTCAAGTCTCATCTTCATTTGGAATCACCACGGAATTTACAAACTTGCTGGAAGAATATTTGGGCAAAACAGCATGCTATTTTCCCCACTAAATCTGAATAGTTATACATGGATGGCCACCAGTAACAGCATTCACAAGTCTTAACTTACCTGACTTTACGGATATTTTTGTATAGCAATCCTATGCACTACAAATTACTCCCACTAAAATCAATGGGCTTATCAAGATTAACTCTGCATAGGACTGCAGATAGGATTGCATTGTTATTTTGTGAGTTTGCCAAAGCATAAGGCAATGTGTGGGTATGTGTGAGGGAAAATGATCATGCTCAGTATGTTTTCCCATATTTACGCAGAGGAAAGCTTCTTCTCCAATAATTCAAATTTGCCTTCACAGAAGAGCTGAAATAGTAGAGTTAGGGTAATTTCACCTGAAGGCATTTTACCATTTTGAAACAGGTTCATTTCTGAATGTTGTAGAAGTGAGCTGGTGTCATTTCAAAAGGGGAATTTTCAGACAGGCTCTTTAAACTATATGCAAACCACATTTTGAATTTCAGATGATGCCCTCCATTTTTTTTTGTTCTCTTAGTTTTTCACTCTATCAATATATTGTTATACTTATACTGAAAAAGTGCTTCAGTTAAAAAAAAGAAGAAGTCTAGCTCCCAGCTGTAAACTGGAGCATCTTGTGTGGGTGCGGAGAGAACAAAGATGACTTTGGGCATTTGAGCCCAGCATTGGCTGTTAGCTAGTTACCTCTCAAGAAGCCTCCTGTGGTCTGCCCCCTGGGGCCAGCCCACCACTGGGTAAGTGGGGTGGTTCTCTGGTCCATGGCTCAAATTGAAAGAAGCAAGCTGAGGATGTGTTGGGCATTCAGCAGCTAGGAGAAGACCCACATTCTCACCTCATGCTTATTTTCTGTTTGGTTACACATCCTTTGCTATAACTACAGGGGGTCACTGCATAACAGGACTGGGAAGGAATTTTACTCAGAGTTCTGACTGGCTGATATAGGCCCTAAGGTTTTGCCTTCCCCATAGCAAAGAATATATATACTGTGTATGCTTGACTGTACTGTTAAAAAGAGCATAACAATCACAAAAGGCTGCTGGCATTTAGTTATTGGCTGGGGAACATAGCACATGTTGTGTAGGTGCAGGTTGTGTAGGGTGGGCTCCTTGCATGACCAGAAAGGGGGATCGCCTTAAGGGGCTTAGGGAGGTGAACAACTGCCAACTTGGGCTGATGCATTGACCACACCCCCAGGAGGATGGGGATGGGTAGGAATTGCAATTTCCACTGCTTTGAGCCCTAATACCAGTCCTCTTCCCTTGGTTACCCCAACAGGCGGGTTGGGGAAAGTGCTGACAGCAGTTGGGCTGTCAACCAGTGTTCCCTCTAAGCTGAGTTGGTGTGAGCTAGCTCACAGTTTTTTAGCCTCTGGCTCACACTTTTTTGTCTCAGCTCAGCAAGGACGGCTCCAGAGCAAACTGATTTATGCAGTAGGCCAATTGCTCGCTCCCAACTTTAATGCCCGTAGCTCACAAGGTAGAATTTTTGCTCACAAGACTCCACATCTTAGAGGGAACATTGCTTGTCAACCACACCGATTGACCCCAGCCTATGCTGCACCAAAACCTGAGGAACCTGTAATCAATAAAGTTGTGGCCTGATTCTTCCCAGCATAGTGTGTTTGCGTCATCCTCCCCCTTGGGTTTGTCCCCACTCCAGGCACAAGTAGAAACCGTCAAGAAAAATGGCTAATGACAAAGCAGTATGAACAGTTCAGACGGCATCTCCTGTGACTTAGAAATACAACCACACAACAAAACCTGATCACAAAAAAAAAACAGATCAAGCCACTTAAAAAAGGCCAACAATGCATGCCCTTTAAGATGGCAGAAATAAAAAAGAAAAGAATAAACTGTTCACAAACAGAATCGCCAATAGTTTAAAGAGCCTGCTTGCCTGAAATGCAAAAAGGCCCTCTTCTGTTTTACATTAGATACAAAGATGGATTATAGAGCCATTCTGAAAATGATCTTAGGCTCATGAGCCGACAAAACTTCAGGAAGTTCTAGAAAGGGCTTCACCATATTGATGGAACAATCAGCTTCACTTGTTCTCTGCATGCATATAGGAACAAAGACAACATCACTGTTACACTGTATCTTAATGGCACACAGTGCCTTTTATCAGCTCCAGCCATTCCTTGAAAAGCATGATTCAGCCACAGTGATCCCTGCTCTGATCACATTCTAGTTAGATTCCTGTAATTCACTCTAAGTGGGGCTGCCTTTGACAATGGTTCCAAAACTTCAACTGGTCCAAAATGCAGCTGTTAGGCTACTTTCAGGTGTTGGTTACAAGGATCATATCACTCCTGTGCTGAAAGATCTGCACTGGTTACCCATCTGTTTCTGGACACAATTCAATGTGTTCATTCTTAACTTTAAGATCCTAAATGGCTTGGGGGCAGAGTGCCTGAAGGATATTCTCCTCCTCTACTATCCTGCCCACAAGTTAAGATCTACTTGTCAAGTCCTGCTCTTTGTGCCCCCATCTGTTTCTGGACACAATTCAATGTGCTCATTCTTAACTTTAAGATCCTAAATGGCTTGGGGACAGAGTGCCTGAAGGATATTCTCCTCCTATACTATCCTGCCCACAAGTTAAGATCTACTTGTCAAGTCCTGCTCTTTGTGCCCCTGCCTTCAGAGGTGAGGTGGGTGGTGACTAGAAACAGGGCATTTTCTGTGGTGGCACCTCACATTTGGCATGCCCCCCCCAAATGCTTACTTTACTTTCTTTTAGGCACCAAGCTAAACCACATCTGTTTACTTAGACTTTTAAATGCAGGGTTTATCTTATTGGCTTTTTAGTGGTCTGCTGTGTTTTATGGACAGGTTTTGTGCTGCTTAAGTTTCATAGCTTGTATTTGATTGTGAACGGCCTCAAGTGGGACTCTGAAGAGGTCGTATAGAAATCTACCAATCAATAAATAACACAATTAGAATGGCTAAATCTATGGCCTGTGGTGGGTTGCAACTGCTTTGAATGAGCTGTTTCTGCATATGACGCATTTCTGTAGCTGTGGAACCCTAGGCTTTACACAATTGTTGCTTTCTTGTGGTCATTCTTAAGATCAACATAGTTGCATGGTAAGCTGATAAACCAGCTAGCACAATCAGCTCTTGTAAAAAACAAGTTTTTTTAAGAAAACAGAGTATTCATATTACACGCAAATAAGAAATTATATGGAATACAAATTTGCCTTTGAAAAATCGGATCAAGTGGCACACTTCTAAGAATTTTTGGTTTCCTTGTCCCCATTCATAATTCTGGTATCTGCTTAGCAAAGAAGCTGGATACCCTTCCCTGAACACCACAGGAAAAAATTATCATGTACTTCCCCTCTATCTGTTAAGTCCTGGCCTCAGACATTTTAACTTTCTGAGCATACTGCAGTTTCACTGAAGAGGAAGCACTCTTTGAAACAAGTGCAGCTGCAAGTGCTATTGCATCATGAAGTCTGAAATTGGATCATCTCAATGCTCTGTCAGAAAAAGAAAAGCAGCTGCTAAAACTTCTGTCCAAGGGAGCAGCTGTCCATACTGGAGCAGGTCTGGATATACATTCTTAAGATGTCTGTAAAATGAAAGCTAGGATACTCCCTAAAAATTCTCTCTATTACTACTGTTACATGTATTGACCCTAGTTTTACTTCTCATTTTGCAAGAGTCATATTGGTACTTAAAATCATTTCCCCTACATAATATAATTAAAGTTGCAATTATTTCCAGAGATTGCTATGAAGTTCTTGGCAAAAATGGATCCTAGATGTATAATATCCCCAAACAATAAACTGATGCTGTTCAGCTAAAAAATGCAATCCTATGCAAAGTTATTCCAGACTAAATCAATTGATTTTAGTAGCCTTAGACTGGAGTAATTTTGCAAAGGCTTGCATGGTTAATCATCCTGACAACCTATAGTGTACAAATGGCAGAAACAGTGTTGTCCTAGGCCAGAAGGTATAGCAATATGTCTTCTATGCATCAGAAGGAACAATACAGAAATGGGCTGGGCAGTTTACTGAAGACAGTCTGTGCCGTTTTCTTAAAGCACCCAGAAGCAAATTAAGGGTGGGGACCCCAGAAGCAAATTAAGGGTGTGGCAAGAGATTGATTTGGCGAAGACAGCATCCTGTTCTTTGTAAGGAACCAAAAACGTGTTCACTTTTGGGCTTAACTGGAAGATCTGCAGCAGCTGCTTCCCTCCTTACCCAACTGGGACAATCATTGGTATGTATGTCTTGAAATGTCATGACAGCCATTGTCTTAAATTCACTGTTGAACTAAAACCAACTCAAGCTTTTGACCAAGCTACCATTGTTTATTTCAAGGATTTATACTCCATCTTTGATCACTTGGTTTCTAAGGCAGCTTACAACAGATTAAAACAATACACAAAACATGGCTTCAGATAGCATATGGCTCCTGTCTCATCTCTTAGGGGTGGAGCAGCTAAGAGAGACATTGGAATAATGAGACGTTATAACCCTTTCCCTGCTTGTTCCACTATTTGTTTCTGTCCTATGAATTACAGTACATAGTTGTTAGGAGCTTTTTGTGTATTCAAACTATTTACATCTAACAATACACTCTGCTTCTGAAGCAGCTTAAAACACAAATATTAATTAAAAATAGGCAAACTTCAGTAAGTAAAAAACAATAAAAGCCATTTGACTAAACAAACCCAGCAATATTATGACATTTTTAATATGTCTGTTACCTCAGGGGAAAGGAGAAAAGAGTTTGGACATATTACCAGAATTCTAGTCTATGTGCTGCTGCTGTCTATATACTCCAAGTTCAAATAAAAATGGTTCATCTAGTAGGAACCAGAGGATGATAATATGATGGATGTCCGCTTTGCTCTCAGCCCTCTCACAAGCCCATTTCAACAACCATGGGACAAACAGTGTTTTGTCATGGTACAGTTAAAGCAGTTTCCTGTGCCATGAAAGTGGCATGGTCTGCATCCAGTAGCAATTGGAACAAATGACTGTGCTGCTACCATTAAAAAGGGAAGGGGGGAGGTACATGAAATGGATTCATCGGCGGAAACGTACAAAACACTCAAATAGGCATTAGGATACAATATTCCAAGGCTGTCAGTTGCTCTATCCAACTTGGCTCACATGCTAAGGTAAAGTTTAAAGAAACCACAATATTGTCATGATGGGGCCAAGGCACTATGACAATAAAGTATATTGTTATTATTATCCTTTCTGGAATAGTCCTTTAAATGTTGATTCAAAGGCAATTGCTTATTACACATTCCATACGTAAGGTGGGAGAGGGAACAGCCATGCAGGGAGGTAATGGGTTAGCTAGCTCTCACTGGTGAAAGGGTTAGTGCCTGGAGATGACAGAATCTGAGGAGAGAAGAAGCTCTTCCAGGATAGGATGCCACAGAATCCACCTTTCCTCTAGGGGAGTTGATCTCTGTCATCTGGAGATCAGTTGTAATTCCACAACTGTAGGCCTCACCTAGAGGTGGGCAACTCTAGGAAGTAGTCATGACCAACCTGGAGTCAGAAAATATACAGGAATGGAAACTGACTACTTTGATGGCACCCACTGTTTCTCACTTCAAATTGCTTCAGCTATGATGCCACTCCTGATGTTTGTCACTGATTGGCATACATACTGGGGGAAGCAAGTGAAGAAGGGTGTAGAACTAGACACCCGTGGTATGTGTTCAACTGCATTTAACAGCAGTTCAAGTTCCAGTGGACCCATTTGCTGAGGAAAGAGCTTCCACACATGGAGAAATGCCTTCCTATCAAACACAAGCAGCTTCTTATAGGAAGAAGTGAGTCCCAAGCAGCAAGCAAACAAACCCACACATTTGCTGTGCGATGATGTTTCCCATCTAGAAACATGCTCCAGCCCCCAATGCCACTGCGACTGGGCTAGATGCTAGTTATGTACTCCTCAGAGTTCAGCACTCCTAAAAGTTCATAGATTAGTCACTTTAAAAATTCCAGTGAGCAATCTTGAAAGAGCTAAAAAAACCATCAGTAGGTAAGTGCAGAATCAGATATGCGTACAATGTCCTTTCTCATATATAGACAGAGAACTAGACAAACACACACGTCTGAAAACAGCAGCAATATTTTGAATGGGTAGGGTTGCCAGGTCCAGGCTGGGGAATACCTGGAAATATGGGGGGTGAAGCCTGAGGAGGGCAGGGGATTAAGAGGGAAGGGGCTTCAATGGGGTATAATGCCAGAGTCCACCTAACAAACTGGCCATTTTCTCCAGGTGAACTAATTTCTTTCACCTGGGAATGAGCCGTAATCACAGGAGAGCTCCAGCCACCACCTGGAGATTGGCAGCCATATGAATAAGGTTTGCATTGTAATTTATTCCCCTCTTCATGCATACAGAGTTTATGTCTATTGTGAAAAATGCTAGTGGGTTCAAAATAATTCTCCTAAAATATGCAATTCCTATTTTTTAAGCGCAAGAGCAGAGGAAATGATGCAACACAACTGATATTGGTGTGACACAATCATGTTTTTTTAACACAAATAGGGTAAAGTGCTTCGATTGCATGTGGCAAGTCTGTGCCAAGGAATCTAGAATCCAAAATTCTGTTGACAATACTGTAAGAGAGAAGGCTGCAAATGAAGACACATGGGTCACACTTCATTTGCTATAGCCCTGTTCATAGCAAAGTAAAAATTGCACCCTTGCACTTTCCTCATATTTTGAACACAGAATATCATCTCATTTAGCTATTAGACCTAGTCAAGACAATCAATACAGGAGGACAGAAATTCTTCTGTTACCCAGTTCCACCTTGACTAACAGTTTATTGTCATTATCATATAACTCAAAAGCACAAAGTGTTTTCATACTGCAAAAGAGGGCAAAAACTGTTACCTCACCCAGACATTAAAAGCAATGCTCCCTCTAAGCTGCCGAGTCATGTGAGCAAAAATTCTACTTTGTGAGCTACTGGCATTAAAGTTGCAAGCAAGTGACTTGGGTACTGCATAAATTAGTTTGCTCTGGAGCCATCCTTCCTCAGCTAAGACAAAGATGTGTGAACTGGAGGCTAAAAAAATGTGAGCTGGCTCATACTAACTCAGCTTAGAGGAAACACTGATTAAAAGTGTATGTGCTATGCAGTACATGCAAAGATTTTTGGACAGAAGTAAACTGTTTTTTATTCAATACAATTATCACATTTCCCTTTCTAATGGCTTCAGGCATGCAAGTGGAAAAAACAGCATGCAATCAAAATTAAATGCAAGATCTCCATCCTCACAAGATTAAGAAAGCCAATTCGATGATCTATGTTCTGGTGCAGAATTTTTAGACATTTCTTATGGCTCACTTTCATCACAATTTCACAAGAATAGGGGAGTCTGACATTACACAAAGAAGTCAGGAGCTGAGAATGTATAACCTTCTCAGAAAGAAGGCCAGTGATGTTCTAGAGCAGCTCTAGCACTGCCACAATATACAGATCAATAAAGCAATCAATTTATTTCTACAGTTCTTAGACCAGTCATATAAAAAGAAGTACACCTTTACAATATTCCAAGATTTTAAGATACATCAGTGACACATTAAAAGCAAATTAAAATTTAATCTAATATCAAACAACTATATCTAGAGTTTCCGTGATCTGAGTATCACCATACAGAAACTGGCTACTTGGTGGGTAATTTTGGGGTTTCTATCAGATAGAAGAAACTCGAGTCTAGCTTTTTTGGAAAGACCCGGAATTTGTTCAGTCAGCGGAGTGATTTTATTACTATACAGATCTTCTCTTGCAGGACTTGTACATCTAAACAAATCTATTATGGCATAACAAAGTCTGAGTCCAGTGGCACCTTTAAGACCAACAAAATTTATTCAAAGTATAAGCTTTTGTGTACATGCACCCTTCTTCAGAGCTTCTACCTGAAATGATGACCTTACTATCAGAGTTATGCATCACCTCACTCCCTGATATTTTGTGGCTGGCCTCACCTATTGTGGCAGCCATTTTGTGGTTGGCTCTGCTTCCAGCAGCAGCCATTTTGAGGTTGCACTCACCACACTGAGTCAGACTTCCAAAAGTGTCTGAAGGCTCAAAAGGTTGTGGACCCCTGCCATACAGTATTCAAATGTCAGGAAACAAAAGATCCATTCACAACACCCGTTATTGTGATATGCTATCTTTAACTTCCAAGGTATTAAAATTGGCACAGCATAGCTAGAAAGATTCTTTTAGTTAAAAGATTTATTTCCTGCACTCAACAGAATCTGCCTGAGGTAGCTAACATAATAAAATACAATTGAAAATAAAGTAATTAAAATAATCCAATACACTCAGTCTCAGCAGTGGAATCTATTCTCAGTAAAACCAGCAGTACAAAATCAACATAAAAACAGGATATAAAAGCAGGAAAAGCACAAGAAGATAAACCTCAGTTAAAAGTCAACATGGTGATTACTGATGAGAATGAGTTACTGTGTTCTTGGTGGTGAAAGTGCCTTCAAGTCGCAGCCAACTTATGACAACCCCATGAGGTTTTCAAGGCAAGAGATGTTCAGAGGTGGTTTGCCATTGCCTGCCTCTACGTTATGACCCTGGACTTACTTGGAGGTCTTCTGTCCAAATACTAGCCAGGGCCAACCCTGCTTAGCTTTCTAGATCTAATGAGATCGGGCTAGCCTGGGCCACTATGTTCTTGCCTTGCATAAAAGAGGGCAATGCAGAAAAGTGTACAAGACCTAATCCTCCTAGTCTTTGATCTTTTGGACTCAGTGCTTTACAAAGTGCTTTCCCTTCCTCCATATGAATATCTGTGCCAAACCAGGATAACATTTTCATCTGATGAACTGGGCTCTAGTCTACAAAAGCTTTTGGCACGGTGACTCAGTTCAGATATAATGTAGAACTATTGTTTATGGTAACTATGGCTTGTGAAAACCAGGATTTAGCTTGCAGATGATCACTCAAATTCTGGCTTGCCTTAAAATATAAGTGTCACGGCTCAGGTGGGGTGTCACCTGATGTTGCCACCACTCTGGAATTAGGATCCCTTGAAAAGGCCCAGAGCACCCTTCCCAAGACCTTCAGACCTCCCTTTTGGCTGAATAACAGGCGTGAGGACCAGGCAGAGTACAACAAAGAAAAGATTTTATAGGAGGTCAAACAACAAGGTGCAGAATAATAACAGTAAGTGGGTGAAAAGAAAAGAAATAAAATGCTCTAACGCATCTAAATATATACTGTCTCTAGCTCACTCTCTCAGGTGGCCTCAGACTGCTCACCCTTCCCTCAGGATGAGGGTTTCTTCCCACAGCAGCCTTCCTTCTGGCTCTGTCCTCTGGGAAGAAGAACAGCTTTCCCTGTTGTACTTTGTGAGCTACTGGCATTTAAATTTGAGCGAGCGATTTGGCTGCTGCGTAAATTAGTTTGCTCTGGAGCCATCCTTCCTGATTTAAGAGAAAAATGTGTGAGCCAGAGGCTAAAAACCTGTGAGCTAGCTCACACTAACTCAGCTTAAAGGGAACACTGGAGACCACCAAAGAAGTCCAGAGTTGCTACACAGAGGCATGGAATGGCAATCCAGCTGTGTTCATCTCCTGCCTTGAAAATCCTACAGGATCGCTGTTAAGTCAGTTGCCACAGGATTGCTGTAAGTCAGCATTTTTACAAGCACATGATCAAATCACATAGCACCAAACTGTTGTTTGGTATCACATCTAAACTATTCTTAACACTGCTATGTACATGGAATAGGTATTTTGTCATGTACACTTATAATGTGTGCATATGTCAGGCTAAAGTTTGGACTAACGTGCACCTGTTCCTTCAGAAGAGTCCAGTGAGAAAGTCCCTAGACTGATGGTGCAAGAAATGAAGTTAGTTACTAGGTGAAACTTTATGTGACCTCAATACATGCAATATGAGGGAGTTTTAGGAAATGGAAGTAACATTTACCACCAAAGAGCAAATGATTATGCAATTAGTACAGTAATGTAAACCATAACAAATTACTTGTAAAACTCCTTCCCTTTTGGAAGAGTCAGGCAACTCATGTCGGTTATAATACATTCTCAGATACGAAAATAGTTGGGAAAGACAGAATAAGGATATTTAAACAGAGATGAAAAATCACGAGTATATACAAGTTAGTTCTAAATGAGTATACGAAATTGTATGATATAGATTATTGCAGTTTATGTAGTTTATGTTTAAGACATGATTTGGATATTGTACATGATTGCCGTTGATTATTATAGAGGAGCACCTATGTATTTACACTTACTGTATGATTTAGAGAACTGTTGCACATTGTAGTTTATGTTTTGTTTTTGTGTTGTAAATTGAAATAATAAAAATTATATCAAGAAAAAAATAAAACTCCTTCCCTTTTTTATTCAATACATGAAAGGAACATTTAATATTGACACTAAGCTTTGAAAAAACAGCTCACAGGACACATCACGTCCCAACAATAAATACAGTATATAAAACTAAACCCCTATGGTTCTTGCTCTGAAGTAAAAAGCCATGGAAAACCAGCATTTAAGGCCAAAATATTCCACTTCATTTAAATGCGATGTTATAAAACTTGCTAAGATATGAACCATGAGACAAAGGGAATGGATCTTTGCAGAACTTCAGAACTTAGGGAAGACTCAGGAGTCAGACTAGCATCTTCCAATAATTGTCAGACTTTGTTTTTTTTTCTTCTTTTCTACAGGGACACACACACACATATACCAATGCAATAATTACTGGACACTTATCCAAACTTCTCCATTTCTCTAGAAAGGTCTTTGCCAACTACTATACAATATAACCATTTATTGGGGGGGGGGAGTTTAAAAAAGCAGAAAAGCTTGCTAGTTGGTATCAATTCATTCCTTGCTGTAGCTACGTGTCTTTTAAAACATTCTCAGACATAAGCTACAAGATTATGCATTTTTTTAAAAAAAGTAAGCCTAATTAAACATAATGGGATACAGCAGTTTCAAGTTCTGGACTAAGGACGGGCATGAACCAAATTATGAACCAAAGTTCATCAGAAACTGAACCCGGTTCGTGGTTCACAAGCCTCTGCTTGTGCCATCCCGCCCTCATGAGCCCCCATAAACCTCCTGTGAATCAACCAGGTGGGTTCACGTGGTTCATGTCGGTAGATGCGCTGACGAACCTTGGGCCACCCAGTCTCTCTCAGCCTACTCTATATCAGAAGCTTATTATGAGGGTAAAATGAAGGAAATGATATATGCCACCCAAGCTCCTTGGTGGGAGGGACAAGATAAAAAACGCAAGGGGGAAAACCAGAATTATCACTGTGACTGCTGAATTGTTCTTATAGTATACGCACTTGAGCTTTGCATAGAAATACTGTATCAAAACCTGTGCAGCTCTTACAGTTCTTAGCCTGTTGGCACAGTTCTTAGCATGCTGGCAAAAAAAAGAGGGAGTGAAGAAAAACAGGTAAGTGCCCTTGAAGGACAGAAGTGCACAAAAGTAAAGTTGAGTTGAAGTACCACATGGAAGCTGACAAAAGATTCAAATGGGGTGTGATGCAACTTGAGTAATGGGAAGAGATGGAACAAGAAGTTAAAAAAGGAGAAGTGCTAACCAGTAGAACAGAAATTATTCAGTTCTTAGGTAACTGGAGCACACAGACAGGGTAGATTTTGGTAGTGTTGTAAATAAGATCATGACTCAACAAGAGAGATGTCTTCATGTTCTGTGTCAAGGTGCAAAGTACATCTTGACTGAGAACTGTAATAAGAATCAGAGCCTCACAGAGTTGCAGCCTTGGTGAAAACAAAGTTGGTGGAATCTTTATGCTAAAATCCAAAAGATTAGCTCCTGGATAACATTACAAATGTTGTACAGTCATTCCAGGCATATTCTACAGCAGTTAGATTAACAGTGACAACCTAAACACCTGGATCTATCTAGTTGCACCCTTGTAAGCCTGCGGAGGTAAGTGGGCTTCGAAGGATGTGACTCTTCTTGGAGAGCACTGTTAGGTTACTCCAGATCAGTGCTATTTAGTTTGTGGAGCACAGTTTTCTAATCCTTGATGTACTTCAGATAGCCTTTGAGACTACACAATGAAAATAAAACTTTGAAGAGTCAGAAGTACCTCTTAAACAGAGCAAATATGAAAACTTCGAAGAATCCTCCAACAGTGTGTGCACGCTTCTCACTTGTATGCACAAACAACTACAATGGATTGTGCAGTAGATGAACTTTCATTTAGAAGCCTGTCAAGCAGCCTCCCATGTAGTGGGTGTAGGGCATGAAAATACAAGTCCACAAATAACAAGCAAACCAGAGTACCACTCTTTAATACATCAAAATTAAGAACCACTTCCCTAGTTGATAAGAGTGACAAGGTTAAGAGGAGGGGAAGAGTTACAGAAGCCTGAAAACTAGAAAAAGTGACTGGACAAAATTCTAAGGCAGAAGATTCCTAAAGTTTACCTCTTGCTCTGTAAACAGGATTTTCTATGTTCATTCCCAGTCCTAGCTCAGTTCAGTACACTTACGTTGTATAGTGCAATGCCAGTGGACCAACAGATACCATAGTTAACCAAGATACCTTAGAGATTTGGATTTAAATCCCTTCTCTTTCTCATTAGACAGTCACTGGCCCCTGCCACACGGGGGGGGGGGAACACTGGCAAAGGGCGGCTTTTTAAAGCCAAACCAAAATAAACACGCCCCGCG
>NW_015175372.1:381754-390963 GCF_001447785.1 Gekko japonicus
TGGATCCCATGAGCCAAGGCGCTGTTGCTCCCCAGCACGATCAGATGCCAGGGAGGAAGCCACGGTCGGGAGACCGAGGCAGCTGGCTGCGCATGCATGAGCATGCGCAGTTCAGCCAGGAGCCGGGGATGTGCCGGCAGAAGGACGCTTGCCGTGGCCATTCAGGTAAGACCTCCTCAGGAGGTGGTTTAGTTTCAATGCAGGTTTTCGGCCGGAAGGGCCGGATCGGGGACGGGTGCGCAACCTTTCCCAGATGTTGCGGTGGGATCACACCCATTTGCTGCACCCCCGATTCGTCCCTCTCCCGGCCCAAAACCTTTCGTGTGACCAGGGCCACTTTCTCATTGTAAAAGAGGTACAGTAATGGTCAGCTTCACATAGCTCGTTGTTAACATGAGGAGAGTTAACATGCTTTGCAAGCTAAAAGACAAAATTCAAATATTATAGCAAAAGGCAAGACAAAGACAAGCTCAAAAAAAATGTTGGTCTCCCTCCCATCCCCTTTAGATAGGCAAACATGGACTTTAGCTATGAATTTCTGCCTTGGCTGAATAAACTGATGCTCTTGTCACAGGATCATCTACAGTCACACTGGCTTCCTAAGTCTTCTGTGGAAAGATGCAGTATTCCTTAGTACTGGATCACTCACTTTCCATGTTCACGTTTCTATGACAGTTTGCACAAGCACCCCAGAACAATCAGCTTTACCCAGAATTGTCACAGACTACTATACTTCTCTGCACTTCTTGTCCTTTCACTCCCTTTTTTGATCTATACACTTGCCAACTCTTAGTGCCACGAAAGCTTGTCACAATAATTCTTGTTTTTACTCCAAAAAAGGAACATTTCCATTGCTAAACACAAAAGATTAAAAGTTAATTTAACATTCAACCTAAGTCGTACCTCCATTATAAAAAGAATTCCACAGGTTTTGTTTTTATTTTACTCTGACTTCATACCCTATGCAAGCCAGACTTTAACAAAGTCCCAGGCAAATTTTCCACACTGGGATTTAGTAAGAACACAAAAAGAGACAGGCAAACAAAGAGAAGGGTCAAGTGCAGAAACTATTTAGCATCATCTTTTGTTTCTGGATTCTGGTGCAGTGGGGCTTCTGCCCACCAAACAGTTTGAGGACTGGAATCTTTGCATTCATGTTTAGATTTATCAGCACACACATACTCCTATTTTTAAAAGAGTTCATAGTTTAGTAAGGGAAATTGAGGATTGCATTACCAATGAACCAGTGAAGGAACATTTCATGGTGAATTCCTTTAAACTAGCCTTCACCTCTGAACTTTTCAAGCAACAGAAGTAGACAAAGAGCCCAAGGGGCTATCCAGCCTACCAGTATTGAAGCGCTTATTAACAAACAAGCCTTTTTTTTTCTCATGAAACAGCTGGACCCTATGCATTACACAGAAATAAGTCCCACAGAATTCAACGGGGTTTACTTTCAAGTAAATGTACACAGAATCATATCTATAACTGCTTAAAGTTGGCATTCAAATCTCAAAACCAGAAGCTGCACATTCCTTCAAGGGCATTTCATGTTAGTATTAAGGGGAAAGAAACCATTTTGCAAAGCTAGTTTACCCCTCCTAGCAGTTGTTTTCTGTTTGCCATCTCAATCACTCTTTTCACCTGCTCTGAGTTTTACTCATGCATCTGAGCAACATTAAAAAAAAACTGAATGGGAAACAAAGCACCTGCTGCTGACATAAAACAGGCCAACAAAGGACTGAGCCTGCCCCCTAGAAAAACCATAAAATAACCAGTTGCAAAGTATGATTGATCAAGTTGCTGCTTATAGTGTGGAAACAGTGACAAGCCAACTAAACCTCAACAGGCCTGGAGAAAAGCCTTTTGATAAGTATTATTTCAGAAAAATGCTGTTATAAAATTTAAAATACAGTGAGAGCACACACACACACAAAAAAAAACCCACAGGAAAAATGAATTGAGATTATTACAGCTTGAGTTCTTGCTGTCACCATTAATGCGTTTCTGTCAAAGAACGATTTGTTCTGCAAACACATGTCTTCCACTGTTCATCTACTTTGAATTTAGTTCATGCATTGTTAGGTTTGTGCAATTTTGTGAGGGAGGCAGCACAGGGCTTGAAACGCGCCATCAGAGCTGAACAATAACCATGTTTTCATTCAAAGGTTTGACTTCCACGACGCACACAATTGTCTCCAGTTTGAAAAGAGACTACTTCCCCTCTGCAAGACACAGTATGCATTCTGAAATCATCTTAGGTGGCATTTTCTTAGGCTTATAACAAAGGCTACCCTTAAAAATCTGCACTTGGTGGTTTTGGGCAGATGGGGGGGGGGTACAAGCCTCCAGACTTCTCCCAACTCAGCAGCTTTCAGTCGATTTTTTAAATGGGACAGATAACAACAACAAGAAGAAGAAAGTTGCTTTCTAAACTCACCTTTAAGATCCTATCCAGCCCCTCCTGGCCTAGGCAGGGAAACTCTTTTAGGAGCTGCGTTTTCTTGGATTTGTACTCATCCGACGCTGCTCTCCAGTAAGGTTCCTCGAGGACTTCAAAAATAGCTGCCCCGATGGACAGGTAGAAGATGATAGCGGATGTCAGCAGGGGACCTCTGTCTACCATGGTGGTGCCCAGTGGGGGACGCTCAGCAATAGCGAAAAGGAAAGGGCTCCTTGGATATGCCTCGGGACGGGAGGAAGGGAAGGAGGAGATCTGAGCTCCCTCTGGAGAGAATGAGAAAGACACACTCTCACTTTCCTTGCCCTGCCATTGCTTCCCACCCCTTCCTCCTCCCCTAGCCCCCTTTTATTTTCCTCTCCCTTTCGCTCTCCTCCCACCGTCTCCACCTCCAAGCTATAGCCCTCTCCGCCGGCTCCCCTCGCCCTTCCAACCCCTCCTTCCTTTCGCCGTCCCATTCCTCCGGTGTTTAAATTTGGTGCCCTTCTTTCCCCCCCACACTCCTCACCGAGCAGCGCATGCGGAGCGTTTTCCGGTTGGCCGGCCACGGCTTCGGTCTCCCGCCTCAGAAACTAAGGTTGGGGAGCCCAACTTCGCCCGCCAGCCGCTCCATGTGGCGCGCTGTCGGCTCGTCCTTGCGCTTTGCTTGAGTGAGCTGCCGGGAGTCCGAACTTTCTCTTTCTTCCCCTCGGCTTGCCTGCCTTCGGCCCCGAGTTCTACCGCCCTTTCTGAAGAGTACCGAGTGGCCCCGCTCTGCCGTTGGGAAGGCTTTCTAAAGACGCCCGCCCCGCTCTGCTCGCGTGTGGGAAGCTGAGGACTTGCTGCTGCCCCCGCCTGGGCGGGGTGAGCTGCGAACAGCCTGAGCGAAGTGAGGTACTTGTTCTTGCCTTGACCTGGGTGGGAACCTGCGTAATGTGTCCTGCGTGTGACACACAATCTCTGTCTCCCGCCTGGGACTGAGGGAAGGCTGAACACTGGTAAGGTGTTCTAAAAACAAACACACACGGTCATTTTCGGTCCCCCAGGTAAAAAAAAGAAATTGCCATATGGTAAATAAATAATACTCTGGAAATTAAAATTAGTAATTGCGTTCCCTTGGACGACAGAACACATTTCTCTCTATTTCCAGCTCCCGGGTCTGCTTATAGCAACGCAAGCCGAACCCTGGAAGTAAATCCCACTTGCAGTGGGAGTGACTTCACCTGAAAGCATACTGAAGAATTTTATTATGTTCCTGCTTCCTCAGAAGTGCTTCTGATCCCCACCCATCCATGAAACTCTTGGCAAATTACTATGAGATATGAAGAAGGAAAAGGACGTTAAGTTCTCTGCAGGAAGGGCACTTCATAAAAATCCCACTGGATTTATGCCCCAGGTATATGTGGCAACTTTAGGCTGTTTTGGGATGGAGGCTCCCCACCCCCACCCCAACAGTACTGTTTGTTTCTTGGGGGCACTGTTTTTAGGGTCATTGATAAAGCTGAGAATTTGTTGCCTCAGTATTCCATGCAAGATTTCACGAGATCTCAAATTGTTCAGTGCAAGCATGTGTTTGGGGCTGGCTCTGTTTTGTGGTGTCAGGTGTACTGATACAGAACAGACAGGGTTTTTTGTATTCTAGGTGAGGCCACCTGCTGGCGCCCCGCCCCCTGCGTGCCCACCAATTATGGGGTCGCCAACCTCCAGGCGGGGCCTGGAGAGAAAGAAGTCCTGCCACATATACCCACATATTCAAGCTCCGATAACAGATCTCAGCAAACAAATCTCCCTTCATTTCTCAGGATGAATCTATTTCTTTCCCCCCAAAATGCATAGAGTAAATAAATAAAAAGTATTGAAGAACTCCGCTTTTTAATGTCTCCAGCTCTTTCTCTCCCCCTCTGAATTAGGGATGCCAGCCTCCAGGTGGGGCCTGGATCTGGCAACCCTATCCCCCCCATCCCCTGCTGGTGGCCAGGGTGGACCTGGCAACTTGAGTGCAACTTTGCTGTAAAAAAAAAGCAAAAACAATTATAACTGCATAGCTATATATGCACTCTGAGTATGTGAAGTTCATATACTGAGAGAAAAGCAAAATAAGTTTCTGTGAGTAGAGATTACTAAACTTATTGGCTCCTATTCTGTTTTATACATCCCTACACATCTAGCTATCAGTGGTGTTTGTTATGTTCTGTTTAAAACCCTGTAAATGGAGTACAAATTGTGGCAGGGCTGGAAAAAACCCTGTGTTGGGTATAAACAGTAGATACCTTCAGAAACCATATGTATTTAGGCTGGGGTCTAGAGTGTCCCATGGTCAGTTACTTGCGTGCAGCAATGTTCTGAGATCCTTCTAACCTTCTCACATTGCCTAAAGAGACTCTCCCTCCCACATTGCCTAATGTGCCAAACTCAGTAGAATTTTAGGCATGGCTGCCAATGTACCATGGTCTGAATTTTTTTAAAAAAAAATTATAATAGAGAACCTCCAGTGTGCCCACAGAGCACATTCTTTGGGGACTTCTAAGGGTTTAGCCAGATAATAATTCAGTGCATTATGAAGCCTTTCTGCAGTTGCCCCTCAAGTAACTAAAGGCAATTGTGCAATTTCCAATCCATGCATTATTGGAGAATGGGACTGGAGAATACATTTATGCTATGGTGAAGTTTGTATTTCTACCCCTTCTTTTAAAAGAAGAAGCAAGACAGGGACATACACTTCAGCATCCCCCTCCTGCCGCTCCTCTCTCCCCCCCCCCGAAACAAAATAACTTACCCTCTAAGGTGTGGAGTCCTGTGAGCAAACATTCTACTTTGTGAGTTACTGGCATTAAAGCTGTGAGCGATCAATTTGGCTACTGCATAAATTAGCTTGCTCTGGAGCCCTCCTTCCTGAGCGAAGACAAAAATGTGTGAGACGGAGGCTAAAAAATGGTGAGCTAGCTCACACTAACTCAGCTTACAGGGAACACTGCTTACCAGCACTTCTGGGCAGCGTGGGCACACTTGCCGTGTACACGAGTCCGACTGAGCCTACATGTGCCTGGGCGCTCAGACGATGAGGGGAGGCACAAGGTGGGCCCGCTGGCAGTCTCTGGGGGAAGGTGGGAAGAGGCAGGGCTTCTGGGCAGCATGGGCGCACTTGCCAGACTGGTACTTGTTGGCCCTACAACTGAGCCTACATGCGCCCGGGCGCTGAGGCGCTGAGGGGAGGCGCGCGAGGCGGGCCTGCCGGCAGTCTCTGGGGGGAAAGCAGGAAGAGGCAGGGCTTCTGGGTGGCTTGTGGGATTTTGGTGGGGGCAGGGCTGCCGTAGTGTGCAGTTTGGCGCGGCACCCAGGCCCACCCAGCCCTAGGGCCAGCCAGTCAGAACTCAGAGGAGGAGGCGACACCGGCAGTCACCTGGTCAGGGAAGCCACTAGCCAGGGAGATCATGCAGCCTGCTTTTGGTGGTGGCTGGGGTGCTTTGGTGTGGGGGGGTCCTGTTCGGCACTCCTAGGGCCAGCCCGCGCTCTAGGCGAATGCCTAGTTTGCCTAGCGGGTGAGCCGGCTCTGAGAACAGAAATGAAATGTAGTGCTCCCAGTGCTGATCCCTGATAGGCCAAATGGCAGATCAAGAACCAGGGGCTGCCATCCAAGAGAATGATCACAAACAAATCTGCTGACTGTTCAGTGTCTTTCCAGCTGCTTCAACAGTATTAAGCCAGCCACTTTCCCAGTCTATCTTTTTCCAATTCAGTAATTTTGACAACTTGCTCTTTGGATGAGCCTTTTTATTTCCCATTCCCAATACATGAGTTAGTTCGATGCATCCCATATAAAAATGCAACATGTGTGTTGTGATCCTACCCAGGTTGTTTTTTTTAAGTGAAAAATGTGTCGTATTTTTCATTTTGCACAGGCAAAAACATTTTCTCTGGAATAAAATTGCACCAATTGGGTTTACTACCAATGTTGCATATACTCTTGGAAGACAGATCACATTTTGCTTTTGTAATTCAGTAATTACACTTTCAGTCTTTTTAAACTTTGTATTTTCCACTTATGGGGGCCTGTTGGTAACTTCTCTGCTTCTCATTTCTAAACCTCTTATTAGGTGAGCCCTGTATTATTATTGTTGTTGTTGTTGTTATTATTATTCCTTATTCTTCAGTATGTGATATCCCACATACATTAATAATGGTTACCTACTGAAAAGCTATAGTGAAAGTAAAACTTCAATAGTTTGAGAGGACAACACCATGGTTCTGGCAGCCTGCTATTCTCTGTGTAGCATAATGTAGTTCGTTTTCCCTTCAAATCTGTGCTATTTGTTTATCTGTATAATCTGGTGTTAATAGATTTATAGGCAATCTGAAGGTGGTACTTATGCCATCCTAAGCGTAGTACACTTTTCTAAGTCCATTAAAATCATTGATCTTAGAAGAGCACAAATCGGTTTAGGTTTGCACTGTTAATTTTCTAGGATGTTTCCCCACCTTTATGGAGATATTTTAGTAAATCAGTCTAATACTTTACATATAAGCTATGTCAAACTAATACTTTTAGCTAGAAACTAGTAACTGGCATTGTAATAAAGTGAATTCCTCATCTGTCATCTATTCCTTCGCATGTTGTTTTCAGACATTGTAAAGGGCTGCCTCATAATATTGGTATTGCACTAGAACATTGTGTACACTAGGTAGTGTGCAAGTATAAGAAGCTCTTCCCAGTGGCTTTTTATGATACATTTAAAAAGCAGGTTTTGGCCACAGTTAGGAGGAGGAGGAGATTGGATTTATACCGCACCTTTCACTTGGAGTCTCAGAGTGGCTTACAAACTCCTTTCCCTTCCCCTCCCCACAACAGACGCTCTGTGAGATAGGTGGGCCTGAGATAGCTCTCTCAAGAACTGCTCTTTCAAGAACAGCTCTGACAGGACTATGGCTTGCTCAAGGTCACCCAGCAGCTGCAAGTGGAGGAGTGGGGAATCAAACCTGGTTCTCCTAGATTAGACTCCACATACTTAACCACTACACCAAACTGGCTACACAAAACTGCTATAAAAACTAAAGTACAAAACAGATAGTAAGTACTTATAGAAGGATTTCACAAAATGCCATGGTCAGGAATAAGAATAAGCTGATGACATCTGGGTTGATAATTTTAAAAAATGCCACAATGAATATAATTCTAGCTAGATCTTCAGGGCACTGGAGTTATAGTAACTGTTAACCATTCAGGAAGGAAGTAGACTCATTAGGTAACTAGTTTGTTCATTTGCTAAAGCAGCCCAAAAGACATATTGTTGATGCAATCCTTTCCAGAGTTACTTCAGTCAAAGCCCATTGATTTAGACTAGAGTAACTCTGCATAGGATTGCATTGTCTGTGGTCCCCTGGGAATATGCGTGAACAGAAGCCTAGATTTCCCCACCGTGCTTTCAAAGAACAATAAGAAAAAAGGCAGATCTCTCAATTCCTGATGAGTTTGCAATCTAAAATAAGATATGGGTGGGGGAAAGGCAGGGGATGGTGAGGGAGACAATGGTCAACGGTGGAAGAATATGCATTCCATTCAGTTTTAACTCCTTAGGCTTGGTTTTAGCAGGGAGTGATTGATTAGGAAATTGTGGCAAACGTCTGATGTGAGTTTTTTAAGGAAAGTTATGGAAGACGAAGAAGTGGCATCCCAAAAGTATCCTGGAAAAGGGTTCTTGGTGTAAGAGGCAGTAAAGGAGAAAGGATGACGTCAGTTAAAGGAGCAGAATTTTAGATGTGTAGGGGTGGTAGAACGAAGATTATATATTCCCATTTAAAGGGTCAGAGATGGGGTGTACGCAAACAGCTGATTCAATTCCTCTGCAGCCTAGTCAGAAAATTGGCAGTAGAACCAATCAGGGGTCTGGATTTTGTCCTGCACTTCCCCTCCTTGCCAGTATCTGATTGGCACAATTACTGATATATGTGGATCGGGCTGTTGTATATGCACATGGGTATATTGGGGCCATAGACTGTCTCACACATTTTCTGGTTGTGAAACTCTGATCTTTGGATGGGGTATAAGCAGGAAGCACTGCAGTAGAGCTATGTTTTGCAGTCGCCATCATGTTGCTGGCTGCATATTGTCACTGTACATGTGATTTTTTTGTTCTTCTTTCTAACCGTAAAGAACTTACGGCCCTTTTATAGGGGAAACAAAGGTTCAAAACAGACATTATTGGGTACGTATGGCTGTCATTGCAAATGGAAACCTGAACTATCTCTGTGATTAACTACAGACATTTTTTTAAAGTGTGATTTGATGCAATAAGACTCAAAGCTTTTCTGCCTCTGCAAGCAAGAAAAATCAAAACATGATAATGGCCTATAGTGCATTTTGTTTTTCTAGATGTAAGGGGATAGGGAGAAGAGACCAAAAAACTGATTGCCATTTTGGTAGCAGTTTGTTTTTCCAGTAATGGCCTAAGATAATTCAGTGATAAAACTGTGCAACTTTAACATTCTTTCTTCTACCCTGTTAGAGAGGGCAACATTATGACAATTGCATGCCTAGCGCCCGTACTCTCCACTTTATGAGCAAAGGTTGCAAGTAAGGGTAGGATAGCCTTCGCAATGTACTAATGCAGCAGTGCCCAGAGCACCACAGGATTGCTGTATATGACTGGGTAGATGGAAATTTTCATGAACATTTCCCCCTTCTGTAGGTTTTATTTTTTGCTTGAAAGGGGGTGGAAATGTCCATGAAGGTAATCCTCCTTATAGGCAGGGCTATTTTTAGGCAGGAATCCAC
>NW_015175372.1:391767-399399 GCF_001447785.1 Gekko japonicus
GGGGAACAGAGCAGGGGTGAACAGAAGAAGGGTGGTTGGCTACCCCCTGAGCTAAAATATATGTAGGTGGTTAAAAACTTCAGACTTAGGGTTGCCCGGTCTCCCCTGGCCACTAGTGGGGAGCAGGGGGTAGGGTTGCAGGCTCCAGGTTGGGAAGTTCCTGGAGCTTTGGGAGTGGAGTCTGGGGAGGACAGGGACCTCAGTGGGGTACGATGCCTTACAGAATGTAAGGGCCCAATAGTTCTATATCTAAACTTGAAACATAAATATTACCAAATATATACAAAATACATGTATTTCTTACAAATTAGATAAAAACAAATGTAGGCCCAAGTAGTAGCCTCAAATCAGAATCAAATTATACAGTTATCTCAAACATAGACCATTTGTGACCCTGTCCCTGTCCAAATGTGTTTCGGCCAATTGGTCATCTTTAGTGGTCAAACAATGTTGTTACACAATGGCTCCAGACAATACAATAATAATACAGCTGTTTCTTAAACATGGTCCAAGTTGAAATTGTTCTGGAAGGGGGAAAAGGGAAGAAAATGTAAAAAATCTTAGATGCAGTCTGGAGCTAGCCAAGAAAAAAAAATTGGACCAGGAGAGGAGGGTAATTTCTATAGATATGTATTATTATTTGATTTTAATTTTTCCATGTCATTTGAGTTCTCCATATTTTTTTTTAAAAAAGCTATGTTAGTCAGAATATCCTTGAATACTTTTTAAGGTACGCAACTGAATTGCCATTCAAGACAAATGTACCTGACCAGGGCAGCAGGTTATTTAAAATGAGGCTTCTGTTGGGGGTGGGGTTTGTCCCAGGTGGCTGGTGGTGAGCAGGAGCCCATGAAACCAGGGGATCCCCCCCACTCCCACCTGATGGCTGGCAACCCTACCTCTAAGTAAACTAGCAGCACTGACATTAGAATGACCAGCTGGCAAAATATGGAAAACAATGAATGAACAATAGAGGATCAATAAAAACATAACCTAAAAGCCAAAAGTATAGTTGTCAGATGAAGTTTCACAGTGTTGCACAGGTGGGATGCCATCACTGAAAAAGCCCTATCTTACATCCCACAGGCATATAGAACAGAGCTAGAGATGAAAATTTAACTGGCAAGTGGGACTATGTGGGAGGTGGCCATGATATGGGTATTCTGATCCAAGATTGTTTAGGGCTTTAACGATACGAAGGAGCACCTTTTTTTTTTTTGGCTAAATGTCGGCAACCAAGTCATCATTTTCTGTTTTGTAATGCTCCTGTAATAAAAGTGTCCAATGCAGCAGAACAGAACAGGGAGTGTTGACACTGAGTAACAAGATTACTCTTCTCTTCCAACCCATTCATAGTAAGAGATTTATTTACTATGTAATTTAATTTAATTATATTCTGATTGGCTACATGATGAAGTGATATCATCGTGCTGTACCATTCCTGGGGACTTGGAATGATATTGTATAGCCCGATCTTGTCAGATTTTGGAAGCTAAGCAGGGTTGGCACTTCTATGGGAGACCACTGCGTGAGACTTTGTGAAGAAGGCAATGGCAAACCACCTCTGCTTAATCACTTGCCTTGAAAACCCTATGACTTGACAGCACTCCACACACACACATCATTCTTGCTTAATTGAAATCATGTAGTTGGCATGAAGGAATTTAAAAATATATATATCAAATATGGCATCAAAGCAGCCAGTGAATAAGATTTAAATAAATAAATAAATAAATAAAATCAGGGAGCATTTCAGGGTCCCTAAAAGTACTAATTTCTTTATTAAAGTTTGTGCATGCAAACATCTGGTGCAGCCCTTGTGAATCTGTCCCCCCCCCCCTTTCCATCATTACTAGATTGGATCAGGAAACAGGGATTGCCCCATAGAGAAAGTGCCAAGAGAAAAGAATAAATTACAAAGACAGCAGAATGAGGCTGTAGTGAAGATTTTTTTTTTTTTTACTGGGGGAACAGAGCAGGGGTGAACAGAAGAAGGGTGGTTGGCTACCCCCTGAGCTAAAATATATGTAGGTGGTTAAAAACTTCAGACTTAGGGTTGCCCGGTCTCCCCTGGCCACTAGTGGGGAGCAGGGGGTAGGGTTGCAGGCTCCAGGTTGGGAAGTTCCTGGAGCTTTGGGAGTGGAGTCTGGGGAGGACAGGGACCTCAGTGGGGTACGATGCCTTACAGAATGTAAGGGCCCAATAGTTCTATATCTAAACTTGAAACATAAATATTACCAAATATATACAAAATACATGTATTTCTTACAAATTAGATAAAAACAAATGTAGGCCCAAGTAGTAGCCTCAAATCAGAATCAAATTATACAGTTATCTCAAACATAGACCATTTGTGACCCTGTCCCTGTCCAAATGTGTTTCGGCCAATTGGTCATCTTTAGTGGTCAAACAATGTTGTTACACAATGGCTCCAGACAATACAATAATAATACAGCTGTTTCTTAAACATGGTCCAAGTTGAAATTGTTCTGGAAGGGGGAAAAGGGAAGAAAATGTAAAAAATCTTAGATGCAGTCTGGAGCTAGCCAAGAAAAAAAAATTGGACCAGGAGAGGAGGGTAATTTCTATAGATATGTATTATTATTTGATTTTAATTTTTCCATGTCATTTGAGTTCTCCATATTTTTTTTTAAAAAAGCTATGTTAGTCAGAATATCCTTGAATACTTTTTAAGGTACGCAACTGAATTGCCATTCAAGACAAATGTACCTGACCAGGGCAGCAGGTTATTTAAAATGAGGCTTCTGTTGGGGGTGGGGTTTGTCCCAGGTGGCTGGTGGTGAGCAGGAGCCCATGAAACCAGGGGATCCCCCCCACTCCCACCTGATGGCTGGCAACCCTACCTCTAAGTAAACTAGCAGCACTGACATTAGAATGACCAGCTGGCAAAATATGGAAAACAATGAATGAACAATAGAGGATCAATAAAAACATAACCTAAAAGCCAAAAGTATAGTTGTCAGATGAAGTTTCACAGTGTTGCACAGGTGGGATGCCATCACTGAAAAAGCCCTATCTTACATCCCACAGGCATATAGAACAGAGCTAGAGATGAAAATTTAACTGGCAAGTGGGACTATGTGGGAGGTGGCCATGATATGGGTATTCTGATCCAAGATTGTTTAGGGCTTTAACGATACGAAGGAGCACCTTTTTTTTTTTTGGCTAAATGTCAGGGTTTCATCCAGACGTTCCATACATAAGTGACTCAGGGAAGATTAAGATTTAGGTCAAAAGCAGGACATACTTTAGGCATGTTATTTCCTCTTATAAAAGATGATGTTCTAGAATTGGCATCACCACCTCTCCCATCTCTTCTAAACAATAAAACCTGGGTCCAGACCCTTCTGTGAAGCAATCAATGAATCTCCCTTATATATAAAAGCCGAATGGTGGTGGCACTTCTCTAGAACATTCCACACGCTCCGGAATTGGTTGGCGCCCTGCTATGGGAGACCACTGCGTGAGACTTTGTGAAGAAGGCAATGGCAAACCACCTCTGCTTAATCACTTGCCTTGAAAACCCTATGACTTGACAGCACTCCACACACACACATCATTCTTGCTTAATTGAAATCATGTAGTTGGCATGAAGGAATTTAAAAAATATATATCAAATATGGCATCAAACCAGCCAGTGAATAAGATTTAAATAAATAAATAAAATCAGGGAGCATTTCAGGGTCCCTAAAAGTACTAATTTCTTTATTAAAGTTTGTGCATGCAAACATCTGGTGCAGCCCTTGTGAATCTGTCCCCCCCCCCCTTTCCATCATTACTAGATTGGATCAGGAAACAGGGATTGCCCCATAGAGAAAGTGCCAAGAGAAAAGAATAAATTACAAAGACAGCAGAATGAGGCTGTAGTGAAGATTTTTTTTTTTTTTACTGGGGGAACAGAGCAGGGGTGAACAGAAGAAGGGTGGTTGGCTACCCCCTGAGCTAAAATATATGTAGGTGGTTAAAAACTTCAGACTTAGGGTTGCCCGGTCTCCCCTGGCCACTAGTGGGGAGCAGGGGGTAGGGTTGCAGGCTCCAGGTTGGGAAGTTCCTGGAGTTTTGGGAGTGGAGCCTGGGGAGGACAGGGACCTCAGTGGGGTACGATGCCTTACAGAATGTAAGGGCCCAATAGTTCTATATCTAAACTTGAAACATAAATATTACCAAATATATACAAAATACATGTATTTCTTACAAATTAGATAAAAACAAATGTAGGCCCAAGTAGTAGCCTCAAATCAGAATCAAATTATACAGTTATCTCAAACATAGACCATTTGTGACCCTGTCCCTGTCCAAATGTGTTTCGGCCAATTGGCAGCTCACAAAGTAGAATTTTTGCTCACAAGACTCCACAGCTTAGAGGGAGCATTGGACACCGAGTGTCCAAGGCCGGGGCACCCGCCCAGAGCCTCTTTCTAGAGGCCGTTGTATTTATTTCCACAACGGGCCTTTTCCCTAGTATTAATATACAAGAAACCATACAGGTATGGGTCTGTTGCCATGTAATATTGCAAAAGCCATGTTGCTTCTCGACTTGTTTTTTCAAAGGTGATGTTCAACTAGTTAATGGATAGTAGATTTATTGATGTCTTTGCTATTCAGAAGAAAAGGCAGTGCTACTCCAGGTTAACCTTAGTGTTTTCTATGAACGTAAAAGAATGACGGGGTGAAAAACAATAGCCTTGTTTCTTCAGCACTTTTCCAAGGCCAGGTGCTCAGCTAGCTACAAACCTGAGGTTACATGTTGCCATGCAGCCACTTCAGATGGCATTATTAAAGAGGCTTAAATATGACTGCTTTGCTGTACTGTGAAAAGAGTGTGTCAAGGCAATGGACAGAGCTGTGTTCCCAAAGAAAGTGCCCTTATATTGGACTACGGAATGCACTATGGCCAAGGGGAGCCTTTTGCCTAAGAAGCATGCCAAGCCAGATGTGGACCCAGAACTACAGAAGCCTCCTGCTCCTGTACCTCTGCAGCCATGCCAGCGCCAGGATGCAGACCAGCAGCCCTGACCTCCATACATGCAGAAACCGCAGCAGATCACAGAAGGAAGCCATACTCTGCAAAAAGGACATATGTTCGTGACACAGAAGCCCTGAAGGATTCACTTCTCCATCATGCAGGCACCCCCCACCTTCATGTGTTAACATCACCAGGAAAAACATACATTCCTCTCCAGCCTAAGATAGAAGGATGTGCCCAACGATAAACAATATCAAGCAATCTTCCTGGTACCCATTAAGATAATGCCGCTGTCCAACCATGGTTGTTAATCCTAAACACCAGCCCTGCAACATGATTGGTGCGCTTCTTTCTCTCTGTCTCACCCCCTTTCCCCAGAGGCGTCACTCCCTGCCAAACATTAAGTTTACAATTGCCCAACTATTAATCCCTTTATGCCCCATTCAGACTTTAAGTTTTGTTAATATTTCCTGGGGACCAGGTGACCACATGAGCCCCTGCCTCAGGTCACATTTTCAGGTATTTAAACTCTCTTGCTCTTGCCTCTCCTAACCCCCCCCCCCTATGTTGCTGGTTCCATTCCTGCACAGTTTGGGACCATCCATGTGTGTTGCTGGTCAACTCATGACCCCTTCCCTTAGTTTATTCAATTTTTCACTGCAGAATCAACTCATCTCACTGGACAGATAAAGTATTACCCAACCAACGATACTTCCTCCTCATGCAAACATCTCTGTATTTTCTGTTCTGAATTCTTAGTTCTATATTGTGTGAGTGAATACTTGATTCTATGTGTGTATGCTTGGAGAACCTTTAGTAAAGAATGTATTGCTTTATTATTCCAGCCTCAGTGTCTGTTCCTGGGTCCTGGGAACTCTGACTCCCATATACATAGGTTATGGTCCCTTATTTAATGCCTATTGCCATTTTACTCATAATTCCCCACAATTATTAATAAATAATGCAATTGGGCTAACAAGTCTGTTTTTACAACCTGAACCATCTAAAGACAGGGCTAGCATGTTCTGTTCTTAAACTCCTTTTTAGAACATATTATTATTGATTATTACTCTATTTTTCCATTTCTTAAAAAAAATCCCAATAATTGAAACCCCACTATGTTGCCTGCTGTACAAACATAAAGGCAGTCTCTGACCCCAGGAAGCTTACAAAACAGCACAGAACAGGGGGTTCCAACAGATAAAGAGGAGCAAATGGAAGCAAAATCAGGGGCAACTTTTGCTGTCCTGGTAATTGCTATGTTCCAGCAGTTTTCCAGGGTGTGAGCAAAGGTATAAGGAAGGTGCTGAAGGAAAAATGAGAGATCTTTATATGCATTTACGGGATGATTTTCTTATGCATAAGAGGAATATGGAACAAAGTATGAAGGCTCAGGACTCCAGTAAACATGACAGTAGCTACCAAGACTGCCTTCATTGGTAGAATGGAGAAAGGATAAGTAGTTTCATTGCCACAAAATGTGATGGTGGTTATCGCTTTTGTGAAAAGGACTTGAGTAAATTCATGGAGGATAGGATTGTCAACAGCTGTCACCCTTGATAACAGCTAAAGGGACCTGTCATGTTCAGAAGCAGTAACTCCAGATGTCAGGGGCACAAAATAAAGGAGATCTGTAATCTTCTTGGAGGCCTCTGCTGTTTGAATACTGAACTTGGTACAGTTTTACTCCCAACTGTGAGAGCTCTTTATGTGAAGTTGCGGTCTGTGTGTCAGTGCAAAAACAAACAAACGGACAAAAAAATTAAAATGTTACCACATAAGTGGAATTTACAGCAGCCTTTTCAATGACAGCATATTTAAGCATAAATATTTATTAACTCTAATTTATTTTTGCTTTATTTATACCCTGTTTTTCTCCCTAATGGAGACCCAAAGTGGCTTACATCATTCTCTTTTCCTCCATTATATCCTCACTACAATCCTGCAGGGTAGGTTGGGCTGAGGGTATGTGATTGGTCCAAGGTCACCCAGCAAGCTTCCATGGCAGATCGGGGATTTAAACCTGGGTTTCCCACAACCTGGTCTGACACTGTAACCACTACACCACACTGAAAAAGGAAGAGAATGGTGTCATTTGAGAGAAAATATTGAAAATGACAGAAAGTGAAGAGAAAAGATGTGATTGATTTAAATCAAACTTCCCGTTCAGAAATTAACCTATTTCTTGAACAACCGTGCATATTACCTACTTGGTTTCAAACTAAAAATAGTCATACAATGTAAGAGCATAATCCACAACTGTGGGCATGCAGCCCAGATGGCACTGCAGAATTATATCAAAGATTTCTGTTTGGTGGACTCTGTACACATTAAGCAAGATAACTTGTTTGAAGGCTCAGTGTTCAGAAGTTTCCATAAACAAAGAATTCTATGCCTAGGCCTTAATGTTTCTCAATAAGATGGAAAGTAAATATCCATGCTGTTTAAATAGTAGAGTTATATGTTGGAGAACCAAACACATTGCAGAACTCAGGTATGTTGAAGGCATATCTAGATATCTAATTCCTAACATGCCCCCTCCATGCGGATATCTAAATAAGCACATCGGGGGCACTTGGGGGGCAGGGAGGTTTTCCTGCACATTTTGGGGCAATCCCCATATGTGCAGAAAAATCTGAAAACTT
>NW_015175372.1:399415-425963 GCF_001447785.1 Gekko japonicus
GGAGGGAGAAAGTTTGGTGAGCCGAGCTCAGGCCTTGCTGCCACCACCGCTGGGGGGGGGAAGTTCGGCGGGCCAGTCAAGCCTCACCGCTGCCGCCACCACCACCGCTAGGGAAGGGGGGGGAGAAAGCTTGGCGGGCTGAGTTCATGCCTCTCACCGCTGGTTGTGGGGGGGCAGGAGGGAGAAGGCTTGGAGGGGTGCGGACCTCGCCGTGGGTGCTGGGGACAGGGGGCAGGGGAGAAGGCTCACCTGCAGCTGCTTCCTTCTCCTCCCGTGGAGCTTCCCCCCCCCCGCGAGTATCGCAGGTCTCTCTTCTCGTAATAGCAAAATCCCCAAGGGGTCTGTGGGTGATTCTGGTGATAGATAGAATGGTATTGCTGGGATTTTAATGCTGTGGCAACTTGCTAGTCCCTGGGTACAGCAGGAACTAGGGCTGCCAACATCCAGGTGGTAGCTGGAGATCTCCCACTATTACAACTTATCTCAAGGTGACAGAGATCCCTGGAGAAAATGGCTGCTTTGGAAGTTGGACTCTCTGGCATTACGCCCCAAACCCTGCCCTCCTGAGGCTCCACCCCCAAAATGTCCAGGTGTTTCCCAAACCGGAGCTGGCAACCATAGCAGGAACCCACCCAACTAAATACAGTACAGTGCTTTCTCATTCCTAAACTTCAGTGGTCATATATTTTCCTTGTGTTTCTTTAAAAATAAAAACAAGCCATAGAGAATTAACCTTAAATTCAGTCGGTAAGACAGATAATCATGATTCAGCTTTAAGTGCTTATCAATGTAGATTTAAGGATGTTTGGATTATATTAAGGTTTCAGTTTAAACCAGACTACGTTTTGTTATAGACACCGATTTTTTTGAGTTACGCCTGAATTTTAAAACATTTATATTGCCTTTTTCAAAAAGGTTGTAGGTGGAAAAGAATGTAGATGACAAGACGGAGAGTGCTTAAACATAAAATTTAAAATATTTTTTTTCAGAGTGAAGGGAATAAACCTGCATTCGCTTCATTTGTCCAAGCAACTGACTTGCATAGGTTAAATGTATGTGAGTGTTTATGTTGCACCTCCGAAAATTGCTGTCTTTTACAATTCATGTGTCTCACATTTTGTACAAAATAATTACAAGATTTGCAATAGAAGTACAGTGAATGTAATTCCTCTGATGTATTGTTAAGTTTTTCTTTTTCTTTTTTTCTCATTGGAAAACCCTGTAACAGGTCTCAAATGTATCACAACAAAAAGCCTCTCTGTGAAACTGAAATTAATTAGATTGAGAGAGGATAGATGGTAAATCTTTTTCATAGAGCACAGGTCGCCCTGTGAAACTAAATGCTGCATGGTAGTATCTTGGCCAAAAATGTTACTAAAATTCAAAGAGCTAAGCATGGTAGAGTGTCACATTAGGGTCTGAGAGATCCAGTTTAGAATCCCTGTTCTCCAATGGAATCCTGGTGGGTGACCTTGGGCCACTTCCACTCGCAGCCTAGCTTACCTCACAGGGTTGTTGTGAGGATAAAATGAAGGACAGGAGAACAATGTTAGCTGCGTTAGGTCCCTGTTGAGCAGAAAGTAAGTCAATAAAATAATCAGATATTTCAGTAATTAAAAATGTTCACAAATTATTACAATATAACACACATTAAATCAAACTTTTGACTTTGGATGGAACAGAAATTCTCAAAACAGCTGGGTACAATAGAAAAACAATTTTCCATATGGTTCTGGTAACTGTCTGCTTTGGAACTGAAGTCTCTGAATAATAGGCTGTTGGCAGAATATACAGTTCAACCTGTCATAAATTGAGCCAGACATATTTTGGGTGATGATGTTGTACTTTCTGCTTGGGTGTATCTGAGCATCCAGTACAGCATAATTAATATAGTTCAATTCAAAAATAATTTGGTCACAGAATACAAACCTTGTACTATGTATGGAGGGGATACTCCCAATAATTGCCCTTTTATCTTTAGTACTGCACATGAATTTGTTCTGACTTGATGAAGCAACCACCTTTGGGGATGTGAAATATTTCTAGTCATTCTGATGTTTTGCACACTGGTGTGGAAGAAGATGTTCGTTATAGACATTTTGGAAAAATCTGCATTATAATCTAAATTAAGATCCCTTTTCTATACTAAAAAATCACCACGCATGCCATGCCTTTTCACATAGCTTTCCCTCCCCTTTTGCAGCCAAGTCACAATAGTAACAGTGTATAAGAAAAATGCTGCAATATAATTTTAGTAAGAAGCTAACTCTCTTTACTCAGGAGAGTTTTTGATTATGTCAATAATTCCTTCTTGTTTGGAAACTTCTCTTCAATGCGTCTTGTCTCCTGCAGAATGACGTACAAGGCATATTTTTCAGCTGTTGAGGTCTATATGGCAAGAAAGAATTTATCTAATCCATGGATGCTTTTATTCAACACTTTTCGGGCTCTGCTTTTCCTTAAGTGGTTTTACATAGCTGGCACCTCTTTGTATGTCTGCTGATTTAAAATGGCTCTCTTGACCTCATAAAAGATCCCCTCCTTTTTAAAATCCTCCTTTTCCACTCCCTGTCTCTTTCTCACCATTCTGTTCAAACAGTACCTTTATTGTTCACCCTTGGCACCTGTCACATGGGCCCCACAGTTTTTCCTGTTAGCTGAACTAATGAAAAGGGCTGAAACAGGTCGTTTTAATGTTTAAAAATAAATCTGATTTTTCTAAAAAATAGAGTGAGGTGAAACAGATAATTGTGTTGTGAGCAATCTACAATTATCAATCATTCATACTATTTGCATAAGTCATCATTGTTTCAGGCTGTCCAGTCCAGAAAGGAAATATCTTTCAGCCGAACTGTATGTCTAAGACACATTTGCTGTACAGATGTTTCCTAGATCAAGTGCATGAGCAAATAAATAACTGTCAGAAAAATTGTTCTAGATTAAGCAAATGGAAACGGATAGCAAATGAAGTCTGCTTTGCAGCAGCGATCGCTTGAGATATAACTATTTGTGATAAATCTAAATGGAGGCTTAAACTTTGGTGTGCACATTCTGTCCCAGCTATGACTCATTTAGACTGTCAAGGGTCATTCATGCAGAGGGATGGAGAATTGCCCCTGGCTTCCCAGTAATTAGTGAACTCATGGCTGAGGGAGAACTTAACCTCAGGTCTTTTGGTGCGTGACTAGGTCACAGCCCAACCTGTTAGACCACATCAGTGATGTCACCATTTTTAAAAAAAATCATCTTAAAGAGAAAAAAATCGGCCAAATGGACAGGGAAGGGGGGGGGATGACATGTATGGTAAAAAAAATTAATAGTGGGACACAGATTACAGGTAAGTATGAAAGATGATCCCAGTGATCTTATTTTTTATTTGAAAATAAGACCACTGGATAGTCTGTGGGAAATTACTGTATTTCAACTTGATATACCCTGTTTGAAGGACAGGCACCTTACAAAAATAGCAAATAAAAAATGTAGCATTTTAGCATGCTCTTGATGACATCTTCCGACAACAGAAGTCATAACACAAGCATAATGCTTTTGTATGAGAATGAGTACGAAGGACAAAATCACATGTGCATTGTAAAATGTATCGAGGTTGAAATGCAATTATAAATCAATCTTCCTACATCACTGTCAGTCAATTAATAAACTCAGTACATGGACATTAAAGTCAGTCTTTTCACACATTAAAAGTTTGATACTGGTGCACGTGGACCTGCTTTTCTGTTTTTCACACATGCGTCCTAACAGCAGACAAATGACAGAGAAGTGCTTTAATTAGCATGCGAGAATTCAGCCTATGGCTGCAATACTGTGCATACTTGCTCAGAAATAATTAGGCTTAATTCTGGCTAAACACATAGGCTTGGGCTCCTCAATAACATACCCTGTCAAATAATATATACTATTTCTGATAAAGACCAACTTCTTCTGGAGTTGTTTCCAGCAATGCTGATTGATATATTTTAATCAAAGATGGCAGAACTGGTAAAATATGTATATTTAGTTAATTACTGCTGATATTGGGGGTTGCCAACCTCCAGGTGGTACCTGGAGATCTCCTTCTTGTACAGTTGATCTCCAAACAACCAAGATCAATTCCTCTGGAAAAAATGGCTGCTTTGGAGGCTGCTATGGCATTATATCCTGCTGATGCCCGCCCCCTCCCCACACTCTGCCCTCTCTAGCCTCCATCCCAAAAACTCCAAGTATTTCCCCACCCAGAGCTGTCAAACCTAGATGATATTGCTAGAGTTATCAGTAGCATCTGATACAGTCAACCATGATATTTTGGTGGATCAATTCCAAGTAGTGTTTGGGGTAAAAGGGACTGCCTTTTGTTGTTTCTCGCTGGCAGGAAGCAAAGAGTATCCATAGGAGAGGCAGAATCAGCTAGTGGTATGTGGTATGGTGTGCCCCAAGAATCCATTTTATCCCTAGTGCTCTTTATAATCTGTATGCAGAAGCTAGTGGTAACTTGTGGTATGGTGTGCCCCAAGAATCCATTTTATCCCTAGTGCTCTTTATAATCTGTATGTAAAGCTCCTGGCAAAGATCATCAGGGGCTTCTGAGTGGGGATGTCACCAATACAGGGATGACACCCAGCTTTGTCTGTCACTCTCTAAGGCTCTAGAAGCAGCTGTGAAGACCAGTGTTTTGAGGCTGTGATGAAGTTTCTGTGGGCCAACAAACTGAAGCTTAATCCAGACAAGACAGAGGTGATGCTGGTTGGGAAGTCAGAGTGCTTAGCTGGGGTCAATTTATCTGAACTTTCTCTAGTAGATCGAATTGGAAGCCTCTAGACCCAGACTTGTTGATCAATACTTCAGATAGAGATGAGCTTTCTCTAGTAGATCGAATTGGGAGCCTCTAGACCCAGACTTGTTGATCAATAAGTAGATCAATGATGTTGCTAGGAGTACCTTCTTTCAATTTCTTTTTTTCAACTTGAAAGCTAGGCCCTCTACTGACCTAACCACACTTATCTACACTACTGTTAACTCCATATTGGACTACTGTAATACACTGTATATGGAGCTGCTTTTGGAGACATCTTGGAGGCTTCAGCTGGTGCAAACTGTGGCAAAGAGACTGCTGTCTCTAGTCAGTCACTTAGGACAGATAATACTACTGATGTGTCAGCTGCGTTGGTTGTCTATTTGCTTTCGGGCCCAAGTCAAGGTTCTGGTTATCACCTTTAAAGCCCTTCACACTCTGGGACCCTTATAGCTCTCAAACTGCATCTCCTGGTACCCTCCTGTGTACCATTTGTGTTTTTCAGACAGCCTTTTCTGGTGGTACCCTCATTTAAGATAGTCTGTTTGGCAACAGTACAGTCACTAGGGCTGTCTTATTGATTCTGGGGCCCTGGGCAAAAGTCCAGGATGGAGTGCAGGAATCCTCTTCACACATACCCCCCAGCAAGAAATGGCTTCTGTAGTTGCCCTGAGTCAGGTGTGCACAAGCTGCCATGGGTGAGCACAGCCTAAGCCCTGGACATGGTTGTCGTGAGCAGCCCCTGCTGTGGCAAGCCTGGATGCAGTCACATTTTTTCAGTTTCTAAAAACATATTTAAAGACTGTGTGCGATTGATTGCTGAGGAGCACACAACTAACTGTATTTGTTTAAACTCAAGTTGTTGTCACTGAACAGATCACTTATGAAATATCACTGCTTAATAAAAATGTGCTTGTGGCAGGCTTTCATTGATCACACAGAAAAGTTACTCGTTTGCATTATACCAAGTTCATTCCTATGGGCAGATTGGCTACTTTGAGTACAAGATAGAATAGATGGGAAACTGTTGATTCTTTTCAATACATGAATTGAAATTTTACTGCTAATAATATTATTTCTTGACTCTGTCTGTGAAAGATGTCCTGTTCTTTCATTTCCCTTTGAGAATGAAGGGTTTTTAGAGAACTGTCAGCACATCATAGGTTATTCTGTAATGCTCCTGAGACCTATTTGTCAAGGGTTCTGGCTGTTTCCTAACACATAACGCATAAAGTAGCGCAACAGTCTCCAGAGCAAACATTTATCAGATTTTGTAGAGACCTGTCTACTGAAGGGAGACAGTGTTTTGGAAAAGGTAACAAATATTCTCTTACTATGTGCCATGTGGCCCTGTTAAACATATCAAAAGGCTGTTTAGTGCCAGAGCTCTCCATTTGCTTGCTGTACAGCAGTAAGAGTAATCCACATCTTCTCAGGGGCAGAGCTGTTGGAAACACAGAGGGCTGGGATCCAGCCAGTTTTTTTGCTAAACCTTGCTCAATTCCCTCCTTTTTATTGTCTCTGTAGCTCACGGGTTTTGTTCTTGCAGGCCCTGTCATCCCTAGCATAGTCTTTTGGGTGGCCAAAGGGGAGTTCCCCTCCCTTTTTCACCAACGAAAACACCAGCCAGATGTAAACCAGTTTTTTTAAAAATAAAAAATTACAGTCCAAAGCTTTAAATACAAATATATCAAAAATAATAAACAATAAAAATGAGCAGTTTAGCAGGACTGTACTGTATTTTTCATCACTGATAAAACATGCCGTTTAATATCATTCTACATAACACCCAATATAGCCAAGAATTAACTGAAGGAATACCATTTTTCCAATTACTTACTGTAATTTTACCTGAAGACATCAACTGCCACATACTTGGATTGTGTTTGGCATGGAAAAACCTTATCAGCCCATGCAGAAAAGTACCTGAGGTTCGGTGGCCAAATCATAGGGGGTTTGTGAGGGCTGGCTACCCTTGGGCTCCTACAAATGTCCAGCTAAGTTTTATGTGTCATAGAGAATAGAAGTTTCACAGGAATTTTCCTAGTAAGGAAAGGGTCAAGTCTCTGGTTAGAAGACTGTTGGCTATATTCAGTGATGGTTTCCCAACGCTGACAAAACTTTTCTATTGCCAATGGAAATGAAGTTAATGGATATAAAGCACGCAGGGCATTTCATCAGCAGGCAATATTTCATGTTCTAGTAGAGAAAGAAGATAAATGAATATTTAAATGATGGCATTGCTGTGAGGTCATCTGAAAACTATATGTTTAAGTTGACAAGCTTGAATAAATTTAATGGGAGGGGGGTAAGCAGGTAAAGATTTTTTTTGGCGGGAACCAATTTTTAATAGCTTTAATTTGAGCAGAGTTTGGTGAACCTATATCTGTATTTTAGTTTCTGTCAGAGGTCACAAAGAAGTTGTGGAATTGCCGGAAGGAGCTTCTGGGAAAATGGCGTGGCGTCCAGGGTGATTCTCGGGCTGCTCCCAAGTTCCCCCGCCCTTCTTGCTTCTTCTTGAGACCCCCCCCCAATAACTTTGTATCTCATTTAGATTCATAAGGAAACAAAATTATAAATACCCTGACACATCCCCTTTTTCATTGTCTGTATGTTTTTACTTTTAACTTCTTACATTAAGGTAACTAAGTATTCCCTAAATATTCTGTTTAATGTAAATGAGATGCAAAGTTATGGAATAATAGTAGTAATAAAATAATAGTAGTAATATTGAGGTATAGAACAGAGTATGAAAATTGAGTTATTATTTTGATTAGACTATATAGTATATAAAATGTACAGAGAATTACTGAATCTGACTGGGAAACGTAGGTTATCATTACTGCTTAGGTTGTTTTAAAATTTTTGGGAAATCTATGCTGAGTAAATAGATGAAAGATCAGAAGGCTGTCTGTGTTGATCTTGAATTAAAGAGAAGAAAGTCTGGTACTGCAAGTAGGAGAATACTTATATTAGGGGCTGGTAGACGGTCTGGTTCATGAATTAGGAAAAATATAGGTTGAATTATGTTTAGAGAGATAGATATGATATGAGAACACATCATTAGGCTACTTTTGTTAGCTGAAATTCTTTGTTGTAAGAAGCAATGGTATTTTTGTTCATTTGCTTGCTTGTTTGTTCTGAGAACCAATAAAAAGATTGTTTTAAAAAAAAAGTTGTGGAATTGCCCATCTCCCTCTGTAGTGCAATTTGCAAATATCAGACTTTGGGACTGAATTTAGTAGGGAAGAGGAACGGCAATATTTTTGCCTCCATGAAAGCTGTATTGGCAGCGTAACAAAAATGCGAGTGTGATTTTAGTTCTTGGATGCCTGGTGTCATGGTCCGAGGCCTAAGGCAGCCAGTAGGCCCTCAAGGATGCCTCTCTGGGTCCAGACAGATTGTGCAAGAGAAGTTTGCAGGGAGTAAGATGTTTGCTGCAAAGTGCCAGAGGTGGCATGTATGCTGCAAAGAAAATGACAATGGGGGAAACACCTAGAGATTCCCAGCCCATTAGGGACTCAGGGGACATTTACCTATTTCTTACAGATGCAGAGAAGTACAGAGGTCTAGTAAACTCTAAAACATTAGTACCATCATATTTTTAATTTTTGTGTCTCACCTAATTGCTGTTATGGTGTTACAAATTACAACCCAAACTTTTGAGGGAGGGAATGTGGACTGTGGGACCAATGGAACCCCTTTGCTATTGTTCAATGTGGTTATAATGTATTTTTGTGTAAGAAATGCTTCAGTCTCAGGAGTTTTGAAAGAGAAAGTGACCCATGGAACTTCAGGCTGCAAACAGTACCAATATGCACATTTTGCAAGATTTGGGTTTTGTTTCTAATAGGTATAATTCTGTATATAATTTGTTTCTAATAGGTATAATTCTGTATATAATGAGTAGTTAAACACTCTTTTACGAGTGTGTAGACTTCACTGATGGGGACTGAGACTGCCAGACCCCAAGTTTTGGTCTAGCAGGTGTGTGTGTATCATGATGCTACATGATGCTAGGTGTAAGGCTGAAGAACGAGCAGCCAGTAAGCTTCAAGGAAGCCTCTCTTCCACAAAGGCCTGAGGCCTTGTATAACTTTGCTAACAGGCCTACAGTTCTCAAACACTCTCTAAGCTTTATGAATGGGTGTGTGGGGGAAATGGAGAAAAAAGCACGTGGCAGTCATTGGAGAGGAGGTAAAGTTTGGACAGAGAGCATATAAAGGTACTGCACAGAGAAGGAAGGTATTCACTCCCTGAAGCTGAGCAGTAGTGAGGCTGCTTTGCTTTTGGAGAGAGTTGATCCCTCACCACATGGTGGTGTTGTGTCTGGTCTACTGGGATCAAGTACTGCCAGAGGATAGGAACTACCTAAGGCAATCACATTGGGGAGCTCTGTTGTTTTCCAGCTGGCTTCCTTTCTATGTGAGTTTTGCCTTGTGTAGTTGTTGTGTTCCTGTATTAATTCTGGCCCATTTCAATAACTGCTCTCTTATTTACTTAACTGCTACAATATTTGTTTAATAAACTATTTCTTGTTCAGTGTGCCTGGATTCTTCATGCCTCATGGTCAGTCATACCTCAGGGCATAGGACTGCTATGGTTCCTACCCAACTGGTACCTTGTAACTGTCAATTTCTTGCCATTGACTCCAGTGCTGTCAAAGGGTGCTTATGAACAGACTATTTTTGCAAGGTCAAGTCAAAAGCCTCTTGAGAATAGTATTTTGCCTTTGACATTAGCCGGCATAGAATGTACTGAAAGAAATGTGCAGCATTAAAGGACTATGCTGTTCTCCTTGTTGATCACTTCCACTATTGAATTCACTGTTGGCAAGAAGATTTATACCCTGACCGTTTTAGAGAACAACCATTGATAATTTGTTGCTTGTAAACCAATGACATGGAGCATAATTCAGCCAAAGTGGAACAGTTGATTTCAGAGGGGAAGCTTTAGGAATGGTATGTAACTGCTTTTAATTCTATCTAGTTCATGTTCAGAGTAGCAACAGCGAAATGTTTAGTGGATGAGTAATTCTAAACTGATGTCAATAAAATGTCCCTTTCACCAAACCCCATTCAATAACACTGTTGAAGTATAATGATAAAATAACCAGTATTTTAATTTCCCCCCCGTCAAGCCTCAGTTGACTTGTGGTGACCTGTAGGGTTAGCGTTTTCAAGGCAAGAGACATCCACAGGTTGTTTGGCATTGCCTGCCTCTGCATAGCACCCCTGAACTTCTTTGGTGGTCTCCCATCCAAGTACTAACCAGGGCCTGACCCTGTTTAGCTTCCAAGATCAGATGAGACCGGGCCCCAAGTCAGGGCAATTACCAGTATATGTTGCTTTAACTGGAACATGTCTCACCTGTCTAGGATTCTGAGTAAAAGATTTGCAGCTTACAGAACCATACTTCCTGCTAGTACTTCCTGCTGACAGACTTTAGCTGCCCTTCTCATTTTTTAAATTATGTCACTGTGGGTAGGCCCTGAATGTTTTAACAGCACCACAGAGCCCTTACCCCCAGAGCAATTTCTAAAAATAAAATTGTTAAAGATGCGGTACACGGTTTTATCAATAGGTACACTGCGACTGTCTGTAATCCATTTTTGTCTTCAGAAATATTTTGGTTTGAGCACCTGTATTATAACATATTTGATTATGACTTAGACTATATTTTGTCACATTGCCCACTCTGTTCCTCCCAAAGCAACTGAGAACTCAAAATATTACAAAGTACAACTTGTATGCTGTTATCACAGTTCAAGGCTTCTGAGTCCATTATAGAGCAGTGGCTTCATGGTTTTGCCAACAATAATGCCCTCGAATAGAACGGAAAGTCCAGTGGAAAACAACAAGCATCTTCTGTATCAAACAATGAACTCAGTGACCATTATTTTAGAAATCTCTGCAGTGTTAGACATGTGCATGTAAGAACAAATGTAATCACACTTCATTCCAACTGTTGTTTTGACGGGTAAAAAACTTGAAGTTTTAATATATCTGAACATGAAGGTCATAGAGCTTTGTTACATATGGCTATACATCTTAACAGAACTAAACTGTTAAAATGAAACTGAGTCCTATGCATAAGTGGGAAGCAGGTATTGGTTTAGAATTCTGCATTGGCTTCAGTCTGAGGGCGTTTTGTTTATGCAAGGATAACGTTTGTATTCCTTAGAACTAGCTCCACTCTCCCTTGAAATTCACCTGGGCCCACCTGCCTTCACACAGCATAATCTATGTCACAGGGCTGGTGGGAAGATAAAATGGAGGATGGTGGAAACCACACTGGACTTCAGGGAAGAAAGGTGGATTAAAATGTGATAGATTGTAGCATACAATGTCCGTGGTGCATTTTCTTAAGGGAGCCATGGTTCTACTGACAAGACAGTGGATTTTATGGGGAGACCTAATTTGGGGGAGGGGGTGAAATGGCAGGGTATTCAAATAACTCAAAATGATGAACGCAACAATAATGTTGCTAGCCAGCAGTATTCAAGAGATGCCTGTCAGGGCTCTTTTTGTAGCAGGAACTCCTTTGCATATTAGGAGACACACCCCTAATGTAGCCAATCCTCCAAGAGCTTACAGTAGCCCCTGTAAGAAGAGCTCTGTAAGCTCATGGAGGATTTGCTACATTAGGGGTGTGTCGTCTAATAAGCAAAGGAGTTCCTGCTCCTAAAAGAGCCCTGCGTATTACTACCCCAACCAGGATGTGAACAATTTTATGAGAAAATTGTATTTCCCTCAACACCTTAAGTGTAATTTAAAAAATGTTTTCAGGAACTAATGCACTAACGGTGCAGTCTTAAACAAAGCTACACCCTTTTAAGTCAATGGCTTAGAAAAGTGTGCTTAGAATGGCTCTGTAAGTTAGGAAAATGTCATCTGGATCTAGCAGTGCCAGCTTCCAGGTGGTGGCTGGAGATTCGTTAGGAAAATGACATCTGGATCTAGCGGTGCCAGCTTCCAGGTGGTGGCTGGAGATTACAACAGATCTTCAGGCACCAGAGACCACTTCATCTGGAGAAAATGGCCACTTTGGAAGGTGGACTCTATGGCATTCTACCCCATTGAAATCTCCCCTCCCCAAATCTTGCCCTCCTCAAGCTCCACCCCCAAAATCTCCAGGTATTCCCCAACCAAAAGCTGGCAACCCTATCTGGATCCCACAACCAAGAAAAGGTAGTAACTGTATATTCCCCATGGAAAAAATAGTGTCTTGAAAGGCCCTTTGTCAACTCTAGCATACATTGCTGATGGTCATACAGGGGCCAAGATACTACCATCCTTGCTTCAATGAATAATGCATAGAATAGACTTTTCCTTGTTTTTATCTTCTTTATGAAAGCATTGATTTCATAACAGTAAGACATTCCAAACAGCTCAGCTCTTGGGCTTTGTTTTGCTTTTAAAATGGGCAGCGTAACTCATTCTCCTGCCCATCCTTATTACATCAGCCAAAGGCCTTTTATAATCCTACACTCCTAAACATTGTGTCTTGGAACACTCAAAAACTCTGTCTTCTTATGGAAATGAAGCTTATCCACTGGTGCATCTCTTTGTGATACAGGCATAATAGTACGACCTGTGCTGTGCTTGTGCAATGGATAGAGTATGCTTTGAAAAATGGTAGAATTCTGAATTTATTGTGATATGCTATTGGTAATTCAGCTGTATTTTAGAAAGTGCCTCTTCCCATAAGAATCATTCTATTTTTCCTGACCTGCTGACATTCCCCAACATTTGTGGGGGACAGAAAAGTGATAGGATGGAGTTGACTGAGGAGTTCTCAGCTGTTTGGAATTGCTTACACAAATGTACAGACTTTTCAAAGCATTTTAACATATTTCTGATTAGAAAAGGTTTTAAGAGATTTTTTATGGTTGGGGGTGTGGATTCTTACTGTGAAATGTTATGATTGATAGTGCAATCCTCCACCCTGGATCCTTCTACAGGTAGTTAGTATCCTATGCATATTTAGCAGAAAAAAGAAATCTCTTCACCCCCCAAAAATCCAACTCCAAATAGCTGAGAGGATAGAAGCTGTTCTGAAGTCTATAGTGACCAGTCATGGAGTGATATGCTGATGGTGCACCCAAGCCACCATGTATGAAAGCAGATAGCCAGCACACTGCAGAGCTTCCTTGAGGTTACTCTGTCCCTACTCATAAATGGAACAAAGGAAGGAACAAATGAAACATATCACCTTCTACTTCTGGAGGACTACGGTGCAGCCTGTAAGTACCACGGTCTTGGGAGAGCAAATGCGCGGTCACATCCCTCTCTATAGCATATGTGCCTTTTTGCTGAGTCAGCACAGAGGAAGGGACGCATGACTACTCCAACCATATCTCCAGACATCACAACTTGCCAAAGGAAAAACTCTACAGAAAGTCCAGCTGCCCTTTTAGGCCTCGGGAACTGCTTTAGCAAGACATGAACCACATAGTTACTAGGATAGCAACAAGGAACAGAGAACTGCACATTCACAGAAAGCATTCCTGTCATCTCCTCAATAGCTCAGTAGGATTAAATGCTCATGTAGTAAAACAGGAATGAGGGATTGTATACCACAAAGGGGAAGCTGGGGATAAAGCAGAGCTCATCTTTTGGCCAGCAACTATCTGATCAGCAGTGAAATAGAAGGAAGAAACAGGACAAGAACCCAAACTTCGCACACTGCAGTGGATTCTTCTAACTACAATCCCAGCCAGGCACACAGGAAGAATGCACATCTGTCAAAACCAGCCATACAGGAACAGCCAGGCAGGAATGACTGCAGAGAAGCACTGGTTTAGCACTGGTTAGCATACATGAGGTTCCCTGTTCAAACCAGGCACAGCTGGGGATGGGCTTCTTATACTGATAGGTGGCTTCAGACTCCACCCATTTTGCTTATGTGGCCAGCCATGCACTGACTTCATGAAGTTCATTACTGCTGCTATTGATCACAGCAACCCTTTCTTTCTCTCTCCTTCCCCCTGTAGTGTGGATGGTTTCTTGCATATTAACAGTGATCAGAGGGATTGTATTCCAAGAGGAGCCTGCCCCCTGCTCTTACTATAGCATAGTGGTACAGATGTTAGAAAACTCAGTCTCCTTCTTTGACTCTCATGCTGAAAATAGTTCTGGTTACCAATAAGCAGGGGCTTGGCATAGATCCCTCTTTATGAACCATTAGAGAGACAGATGTGAAAAAATCTAAGCATTTATTCAACCACACCAGAAATGGGAGTTTTGGAGATGAGTCATATGAATGGGGGTGCCAACTCTCTTGGTCTAGCAAGACTCCTTTGATTTTGAAAGCTGCACTGACAAAGAGCTGGGCCAAGTATAATGATAAAGCTTTCAAGGATAAATATTGATTTGGTATGAGTCGATAAGGAAGCTGAGAAATCCCTCTGCCTAAAGACTTGTCCTGTGACTCAAGGAGAACACCCCAAATCAGAAAAAACAGGTTGATCAGCATTCAACAGCCACTCCCACTCATTCAGGGAAATTTTTGACCTATACAGTACTGCAATTAAGCACTCCTTCAGAATTAAACAATAATACCAGAGAGATTTTCTGTCTTTCAGTCACTGCCAGTGGGGTGAGTGGGGTTGCGGTGCTCATCTCCGTTTCCAAGCTGAAGAGCCAGTGCTGTCTGGAAACATTTCCATGGTCATGTGGCCGGCATGACTAGATGCCGAGGTGCACGAAATGCTGTTACCTTCCCACCAAAGCGGTACCTATTTATCTACTTGCAATTTCTTGCTGTTAAACTGCTAGGTTGGCAGAAGCTGGGGCCAGAGACAGGAGCTCACTTTGTCATGCAGTACTCGGGTCTCGAACTGCCGAGCTACAGGCCTTCCAGTCTGCAGCTCAGCGTCTTAACCCCTTGAGCCACCGTGACAAAAAGCCTATGAACTTAGAGTTAAAAGGATAAGCATTTCAACCAGCAAACTCTGTGTGTGTTGTACCATCAAGCTGCTTCCACCTTATGGTGACCCTGTGAATTAATGACCTCCAATTAATAGCCTTCCTCAGCTCTTGCAAACCGTGGGCTGTGGCTTCCTTTATCACCATCTCATATTGGATCGTCCTCATGGCTCATACTTCAGATCAGGCAACACCAGGGGTCATTTCGTAGAAAAAGAGATGCAGGAGCTCATTAGCATAACTCATTAGCATGACTTATTTGCATATGCCACACCCCCTGGTATCACTGGAAATTTGTCAGGCAACACCCACTGCTCAGGCTCCACTGGGCTGTTTTGGATTGCTAGCTATGGGGGGGGGGTGTTGCACAGATCCTTGTGCTCCTCATGGCTCGGGGCTGCTGGGAGCAGGGGCGGGACTTGTTGCATGTGCCCACCCCCTGGGCTCTTTACTGCCGGAGCTCTGCTCCTGTGAGCTCCTGCAGGAAATGACCCCTGGGCAACACAATTCCTTTCCCTTCTTTCTTACTCTCCTTCTATCTGCAGTCCCTGGAATTATCCATGAAACCTTTTCCCCTTTCTACCTCTTTGACTACTGATCACATTCCTATCCTACCATCCATTCCCCCCCCAGCTACCCCCCCTTGCTACAGCCATTCCTTCACATGACCACGGAAATGTCTTCGGACAGCGCTGGCTCTTTGGCTTTGAAATGGAGATGAGCACCGCAACCCTAGAGTCTGATTCGACTGGCTTTCGAGCAAGGGAACCTTTACCTTTACTACTTCTTACTCTTTCCACTGTTATATTTACAATTCTTTGAGCGAGGGCACTGGACTCCTCTGCTTTCCCTCTCCTTCCGTCCACTTAACCTGACTCTTTTCTCTCCGCTTAGATAGATGGTTTATAAAACAACCCATGGGGGGACTGAAGCACAATTGTTGGGGTGGGTGATACATAGTAGTAACTTTTGTTCACATTTTGGATTTTTAAATTTGCATTGAATTTAAATTGCCCCTTTGCTTGTCTCTCTTTACATCTTTAGTAGTCAATAAAAATAAACTTTCGAATTTAGAACAGCCTTCTGTCTTTTTCTTAATATTACCCCCCAACACACTTGTGTATACAAAAACCCTAACAGGATTAGTGGAGCAGTTGTGATTATGCCTACACACATACTCTCATTCCTGGGTAACAAGCAAGTGTTGTGTAGTAGCAGACAGTTGGCTCTTCATTGTGTATGGGGTCCATTTTGGCCTTTATTGCTGCGTCCTGAAAGCCAAATGGACAGTAATGAGTAATATTCCACAATAATTACAGGCAGCAAGTGGGCTAAAGCTCTGTGTACATAGTGTGAACTACAGTGGTACCACTGAAGTGCTTGCCCAGTTCTTTCTCCTGTTCCTTAAGAGTTCCCATACTTGTGATTCAACTGTTAGGGACATACTGTGGCCATTCATAGTAGGGACTTGCATTGAGACTGTCAGCTGTTTCTACTGCTCTGTCTGACTTTGATCCTGCAAGGCAAAGAGGGTGATGAATGTCTGGCAAGAAGATACAATGCTTGGAATGCAGTGGCCGGTACATCTGGTTGTGCTCATAAATCTGTCTGTCTATCTATCTTCATCTTCATCATCATCATCTACTTCATTTGTACTCTGCCTTTCTCCCCAATGGCGAAACAAGGCAGCTTACACCAGTCTCCTCTCCTCCTTTTAGCCTCACAACAATGCTGTGAGGTAGGTTAGGCTGGGAGTTTGTGACTGGCCGAAGGTCACGCAACGAGCTTCCATGGCACGAGTGGGGATTCAAACCCAGGCCTCCCAGATGCTAGTCCAACACCCTTAACCACTACACCACACTGGCTATCTACTCTGCTTGGGCTTGCCATTTCTTCCACTTGTATGTGGCACAGCATACCATCACAGTGATGTCATGGTGATGTTTTGCTACCTTATCGTGCCTCCTCCCCACCACCACTTAGCACTATGCAGAAAACTCCACAGCAACTACTGAAGAAGGAAGAATAGTTGAGCCAGTGCATAGGAGGTACATATTAGTAGGGGGTTGAAGACATATGCAGTAGTCCAGATATGGGGTGGGGAATCCCCCTTTCTTACATGTGTGGCATGGTTCCCCAGATAGGGAAATGGAGGGTACAAGTTGGTATTTGTATCCTGTGGCAGAGTTCATGTGAAGATTCTGAACTGAGCTATATACTGCAACAGTGTTTATTCTTCTCATCCTTAGCTGTTTGTGCAAAGTGTCCTTTTTTCTAGAGTTCTCTTTGTCTGAATTGTGTGTGTGGTAAGTGGGCCTGACACCAGGGCAGAGAGGGGTAGTCAAATGCCTTGCACCTATCATCTGACACATGTGTGTCCTGGTACTCATGTGGTGCTTAAGAGGAGCTGGGACTGCTGGCAGACATAGTTGGTATCTTTAGCCGTGGTGTAGCTGTGTAGGCATAGCAAGAGTCAGGGAAGAGACTTAGTTTTTGCTTTCCCTCCATTCATTGAGATCTGCATTGGAGTCTCTTCTCTGGTTGCCCTTGCCTTCAGACTATAGACAGGTGTCTGCTGAAGATAAGGCATTTCTGTTGTTGTGTCCCAGCTGTGGAACTCCCTCCCTAGATCTGTTTTCCAGATATTCTGTTATCTTCCAGGCATCGGCCAAAGTTCATCCTGTTTATCCAAACTTTTTGTGGATAATGGTAAAGTATTTTTTTAAAAATGTGTCTGGTTGGCTGGCTACATGTGGCTTGTATGTCTTTTGTTGCTGATAGCCTTTGACTATCTCTGTCGAGCTCATTGTTGTCCCACCCTTCCTCCAAATGTGTCTGGTTGGCTGGCTACATGTGGCTTGTATGTCTTTTGTTGCTGATAGCCTTTGACTATCTCTGTCGAGCTCATTGTTGTCCCACCCTTCCTCTAAGGAGTTCAGGGTGGCATACATAACTCCCCATTTTATCCTGATGACAATTTCCAAAAGTCAGTCTGAGAAACATGAATGAGTCAAGAAGATCACGCAGCAAGTTTCATAGCTAAATGGGGATTTGAATGGATTGGGTATACCGCCTTGAATGCTATGATGGAGAGAAAGATGAAGTAGAGTTTACATAAATCCACACTAGTAGTTTCTCCAAACATAAACAGTAATTTCTCCTTCCATGTGAGTGACAGCTTGTATGAAATGAAAAATAAGGCTAAAATCATATGTGCAGTCAGTAAGCATGTGAAGTCTGGAAAGGGCATTAGAGATAATGCAGTGGAAACTAAATCAGTTGATAAGATTCCTTTATAACTCTCAATCCCTCTGATCACTATGGTACAGTACATCATTCTAGTAGGCAGGGGCAGACTGGCCATTATGGCTATGAGGGCTCATCCTGGTCGGTTATGCCCCTCCAACTTGGCTGGGCTAGCCAGCACAGTAGCAGGAAGGTGGTTTCTGGCCTGCCTGGTGCTTGGTGCTTGGACAGAGGTGCCCAGCCAAGCTGGGCAGGCAGGCTGTCTCTTCCTCCTCCCTCCCTCCTGTGGAGGTGGGCAGGCCAGGGACGGGGCTCTTTTCCCTGCCAGTACACCCTGTTGGTAGGTATAGACACTCCATAGTGAAGAAAGGAATGGCATGAGACACTCAAATAAGGCATGAGACACTAAAGCTGGGTTTAACTAGATTATTTAATGGCTGATCAACATCAATAACTAAGTCTAATTTAAATGGGAGGGCTACACCTGTCAGCCAATTCAGGGGAAACTTCTCTTGGGCAACTGTGAATGCATCCTAAATAATGGAGGTACCATATGAGGATAAAACCTTCCCCATGGAAATGGGTCCATCATTCATTACCTTCTGCATGCCAAAAGCAGAAAGTAGTACTTTGGAATAGATTCAAATACAAAATAAAATACAGAGAGCCCCAATACTATATAACAGTGTTAACATTTGAAGATCAGGGATTTGACTACTGCAGTTTCCCTAGGCACATTAATAGCATCCTATTTTTTAAAAAAGTAATATAAATAAAATGCAAACTGAAATCACTAGCTATGTAATATTAGTCAAAACATTCTAGAAAATGAGATTCTCTTGGCTGTGGTCTTGACCAGCTAGTTGCTGGACAGTATGTCATCTTGACATAATCAGCCAGTGATTTCAAAGTTCAGTAGCTAATCATAAGTTAGACTGTAGCTAGCTTTTTAGTTAATATTTTTCCCTCAAACGTCGCTCTGCAGAGCATAGTGAAGTCAGCATTTCCCTCTTTGGTTAAATTGAAGAATGGGAGGAGGGACAGTTGGTCATTTACAGGATGGCTCAATAGCCAAAGACTAGTGTCCTTGTAAAACTGATAAATAACAGACAGCCCAAATTTTTGTAAGAGTTCCAAGGTTTCCTGCGGGATTCCTTTAGATAAGAATTTGAAGGGCGCTGCTTACTTCTGAAGGTACACTCTCCTCTCAAGGTCCAGCGTACGCAAGGAAACAAAATAAGAAAAGGGGGGGAAATTCAACTGCTTTCAGGGAGATTGCCTGTTTACAGTTTTACAAAAAAAACCACCAGTGTAATGACAGATGAAAAGAAATAATAGGAGAATAGTGGGACTTGAAGTATTCAGGCTCAGCTGCAATAAGTTTTGTTTGTGATTTCTTATAATGTTTTAGCCTCAGTTATATTATAGCATCTGATCCAAAGTAACAGACACAATAACAGAACTGAGTAACGACTACACAGGAGCAATGGAATTTAATACCACAAACCTTATTCATTCATGTAAACAACAGAGCAGGTCGTTTTAATGGGCTTTTACTACTGCTATTGTTATTTAAATGTCTTCCTCTGGCTGGAGGGAGAAGGCAGATGTGTGTCTATACATGTGTGAAATAGCAGTAGTTTAGATTCCAGCAGAGGTAATCAGATGGACATTATTGTGAGCTGGCTGAATCACCTTGCAGGTATACTAGGATCTCTTTCATTGGAAATCTGACGTGAGGTGATAGATATACTGCCCTGTACAAGTGCATCCACCTATGCTCTACCTGCTTATTTACAAATAGTGAGGAGCACATAATAGTATTTTGGGACACACGATTGACATGAACCCTATGAGACCTGGGGGAAGACATGCAACTTTTTGGAAAATATTTTTTCTACATATCATAGTCTTCCTCATCTCCTAGCCTATCTTTTAACTCATTTTATTGCTCAGCATATCTGATGTCAGCATATCTGCTGAGAGCAGTTTGATGTAGTGGTCAGACTGTCGGATTAGGATCTACAGGTTTGAATCCTTACCTTGCCATGGAAGCTCACTGAGTGACCTTGGGCCAGTCACTCTCTCTCAGTCTAACCTCTACAGGGTTGTTGTGGGGATACGCGGGGGGGACAGACTGCTGCTTTGGGCCTCCACTGGGGAGGAAAAGCAGGATATAAATATCTAAAATAATTAATAGATAATATGGGAATAATAACAAAATATTTTAAAAACAAACATTTTGGGAAATGTTTAGAGATCCTTGGAACAACATTTGAGTCCAGTGGCTGCTTTAAGACCAACAAAGTGTTGTTCAAGGTGCCACTGGACTCAGACTGTGTTCTGCTGCTTCAGACCAACATTGGAGATCTCCTGCTTGAGATCATTGGAGTGTGCCTGGGTAGGGATACCAGAGATTTCTAATGAAGACTGAATTGTGGTAAAGAAAGAGGAGTTATTAGCATTTTCACAAAGGACTGATTGAAAATACAATTTAGAGGAGAAGATACAACTGTGGAATAAAGTAGTTATGCATATATGAGGGCTCTTTTTGTAGCAGGAACTCATTTGCATATTAGGCAACACACCCCTAATGTAGCCAATCCTCCAAGAGCTTACAGAGCTCTTCTTACAGGGGCTACTGTAAGCTCTTGGAGGTTGGCTACATTAGGGGTGTGTCGCCTAATATGCAAAGGAGTTCCTGCTACAAAAAAAAGCCCTATATATCCCATTCGCACAAGCATAGAAGTTTAACTGGAATGATTCCTGTTATGATGATGCATTACTGGAATCCAAGTTCCTGCTTCCTGAAATTCAAGGGAATAAGTTTGTATTCCAATCTGAATAATTAACTTGTGTCAACACATAAAGATGTGTTGTGCAAACACACCTTGGATATAGCAGGGCTTCAGCGTACCAGTTGGTAAGACATAACAGTCTGTGTCTGAAGCTGAATACAAGTAGGTGGTGGCCTAGGGGTGGTGGGGAGGATGAATTTGCAAAAGCAAATAGGATTTGAAAGGTATTAACTACACAGCCAGGTCCTGCATGCCCAGGCTTGTTTAAAAATGAGATGGTTTCTCTTCCGCCTACCAGTGTCATTGCCAGATTTCTTCATAGCCAATAATAAGTAATAAAGGCAACAGGGCAGAGTCTCACATAATGAAGGAAGCAAAGGTTTCAGTTTACTGAAATCCGTAATAACACTAAGAGCTTGATTTATTATTCCACCGTGCTAATGTATCTGGAATTGATATAATACTAGGGTTGCCAGTCTCCAGGAGGGGCCTGGAGATCTCCTGCTTTTACGACTGATCTCCAGTTGACAAAGATCAGCTCCCCTGGAGAAAATGGCTGCTTTGAAGGGTGGACATTTGTTTGGTCAATATGTGGTGAAAGCGAGCAGGCATGAGCGTGCTGGCCCCCACCCCTGCCTCCATGCTGTCGCCGGCTTCTCAGCGCTGGGCCTCCACTGTGCCTGCTCTCTCTATCTGCATGTTGACTGAACATGCAGAAGGGTCTGTGCTCAGGCCCACAGTCTGCCATTGTAGTAGTTCTGCAAGGCTGTGCCAGGAAATCCCTCTAATGAAAAAAGAGAACCCAGGACTTTAGGGTTGTGCAAGAAAAAAAATTCAGCCCGATTCGTTTTGGCCGAATCGGGCCAAATCTGATTCGGTCCCTGAATGACCTGCTAATTCGGGGGTCATTCGGGACTCCGAATCACTAGTGACTCCAAGGCGGGTGGGCAAGCCAAGGGAAGGCAGTTTAAACTGCCTCCCCTCCAAAGGCTGGCTTTCCCGGGCTCCCCGCAGCCACGGGGCACCCGGGAAAGCCAAGGGAAGGCATGGTGGGAGGTGGCCTAATAGGCTAATGATCTAGGGCTGCCAAATGCCCCCGGGGGGTGGAATTCCTCCCGCTTTCGAGCCCTGATTTCCGCTCCCGCGGAATCTGGGCCCAGGGGAACCCCACCCCCGCGTGCGCATCACCCGGAAGTGACGTCGCACGCTGGGGGCGGGGCCACGCCATTTGACCGGGAGCCCCCCGCTCCCGGCCAAAAAACATTTGGCAACCCTATAATGATCTGTGCTGTCAGGGGTGTGGCCTAATATGCTAATGAGTTTCTGCTGTTGGGTGTGGCTGATTATGCTAATGAGTTCTGGCTGGGCTTTTTCTACAAAAAAAGCCCTGCGAAAACCGATGTTAGGTATCGAAGGACAAGCTGGGTGTACCAAGATTGCGTAGAAAAAAATCTCTCTCATATACCAGGACTTCTGAAATTGAGGGGCAGTAGATTCTAGACTAACAACAATGACAAAGTTCTTTTTCACATAAGCTGTACCTAAAATATAGAAATATAGAATTAATCATTGCAGAATACTGATAGCCTCTAGCTTAGGAACAACCTCTCTGTGATTGTGGCTGATCCATGTTTTTAAACACAAGTCTACCCCTATCATGTCTAAAGTGAGGTGGGTTGCAGTTTAAAGCATAAAAGGGGCACATAAGGTGGGGAATACATTAGACATATTCTTGCCCACCATTTCCCACACACTTGGTGCAACTTCTGAAATAATTTTTCATAGCTAAGATCTGATATTATAAATGGATCCAGCATGAAGAAAAGAGGCTGTGAAGGAACTGTAGGTGGGAGAGGGGGTTTCAGTTCCTCCCTCTCATGCCCAGTTTGCATTTTGAATTGCACCAGTCACTCCCCACTTTATCTATGCTTGGTGCCGACCCATGACAAGGCTCTGTCACCTTCATGCATAGTTTCACCCCAAATGATTAGAGTACCACCAACCTGAATTTTAATGAGAGCTACTTCTGAGTAATGAAAAGTATTCACCCCACCGGGGCATGTTACCAAGTTTTGTTCTGCCATAGAAAGAGCACCAGAAATGAAGCTATCAAGTAAGCAGCGTAGAGAAACATACAATGAAATTAAAGCTTGGTGGGGGGTGGGGGGAACGGGGGACAGCAGCCTAGAGCTGATATTTCTGCAATCTTTTCCTGGGGCTGCACAAGCGGCTCTGCAGCAGTTGGTGAGCTACTGGTAGTTCATGAGCTACCTGTCAGAGGCCCCTGGATTAGATAAATAAATAGAGGATAGATCTATCAACAGCTCTTAGACCTGACTGCTAAATGCCGCCTCTGTATTCAGGGCTGTTACTAGATGCTAGGAAGGATTGGATGTCTCCTTCTTGCTCCTCTTGTGAGCTTTCCAGAAGCAGTTAGTTGACCACTTTTGGAGGAGACAGATATGTTGACTAAATGGATCTTGCCCTGAACCAACATGGGCATTTCTTATGTTCTGCCCTAGTTGCACGCCACAGCATTTCCCCAACTTCCCCCAGGGGTATTTGCCCCACTGCGCTAGTTCACTGGTACATGTGTAGCCCTTGGGAGGAAAAGAGCAACCCCCAGGGCCATTTCACATCGGGGAAGCTGCTCAGGGAAGGCAGAAGCCATTTCTCCCCACATTCCATGGTCTTGATCCAAATCGGGACTCTGCGTGATTTGAAATAGAATTTCCAGCAGGGAACTCACAACTAACCATCATCTAGCGGTTTGAAAGTCAAATTGTTTAACCCAGACACAACCTGTGGAAAGCTGTAACATGTACTTTGACCCGTAATACTTTGTTGTTGTAAGTTATGTGGTACTTGAGTCATCTCAAAGAAGGAGCAATCATTATCTTCTATGTATTCTGGAATAAAAGGAATACTCTGAAAACTAGGGGTTCCTGGCAGCCCTGCCCAGCACTGGCTTGTGTCGGGTTCACTACAGAAATGTGGTGTCTCTGACAAGGAGTGGAAGTGGAGCGCTCTATGTAGTGATAGTGGACAAGAAATTTTAAATTGCCAGGATGTTATTACCTACGTTGGAATAGTGACAGGATACAATTGCTACCCTTTCACAGCAGGATCCTAAATATATTATCTGGAAGTAGGTCCAAGTTTTAGTGGAAACTTCTTGCAAGGACTGTGCTTTGAAATGCAGTCTGTTTCCACATGGTACATCCAAGGTGCCCTTTATAGAGATGCAGAATATTAAATATTTAAATGATAAGGATTTGTTTAGCATTTATATATTGCTGTCAGTATTTGAACAACACTGGCAAAATTATTTCATGAGCAGGCCTTACTCCTTTTCATGTGTGATCTTCAAGACTATGTGCAAATCCTGCTCTGGAAATCCAGTTACCAAACATCGAGGTCATCTGTGTTACTAGAGAGTAATGTCAGTTTCACAAGAAGAGCCCTGCTGGATCAGACCAGTGGTCCATCTAGTCCCGCATCCTGCCTCACACAGGAGCCAACCAATTCCTTTGGAGGGCCAACAACAAGGCACAGAGGCTGAGGCCTTTCCTTGATGTTGCCTCCTGGCTCTGGGATTCAGAGGCAGTGTGCCTCTGAATGTGGAGGTTCCCCTCAGTCACCATAGCTAGTAGCCACTGATAGATTTATCCTCCATGAATTTATCTAATCCCCTTTTAAAGCTGTTTATTCCTGTGGGAAGAAGAAGAAGATTGGATTTATACCCACCCTTCACTCAGAGTCTCAGAACAGCTTACAATCTCCTTTCCCTTCTGCTCCCCACAACAGACACCCTGTGAGGTAGGTGGGGCTGAGAGAGCTCTCTCAATAACTGCTTTTGAGAGAACAGCTCGGAAAGAACTTGTGACTGACCCAAGGTCACACCAGCAGCTGCATGTGGAGGAGTGGGGAATCAAACTCGGTTCTCCCAGATTAGAGTCCACACTGGAAGGTAGCTAATGTCATTCCCATTTTTAAAAAGGGTTCCAGAGGAGATCTGGGAAATTACAGGCCAGTCAGTCTGACGTTGATACTGGGTAAATTGGTGGAAACCATTATTAAGGAAAGAATTAGTAGGCACATAGATGAACAAAACCTATTGAGGCAGACTCAGCATGGGTTCTGTAAGGGAAAATCTTGTCTCACTAACCTGTTAGTGTTCTTTGAGGGGGTGAACAAACATGTGGACAAGGGGGACCCAATAGATATTGTTTACCTTGACTTCCAGAAAGCTTTTGATAAAGTTCCTCATCAAAGGCTCCTAAGTAAGCTCAAAAATCATGGGATAAAAGGACAAGTCCTTTTGTGGATCAAAAACTGGCTAAACAGGCTAATCGATCACCTCACAGAACTGGGTGCATTTCAAAGGGCATTAATGAACATGGAAAAAATCATTAAACTTTTTCCTAACTCTCCGAAAGGCATTCTGTCTAAATTATATAATTCGATAACTCTGGAAGGAGATCACCCAAAACTCAAGTATCAATATCGCTGGGAAGAAGATCTGTCGGTACGATGGGCTGATGCAGATTGGGGTACTGTATGGTCCTCTCCAGTCAACCACTCTCACAGTTTTTTAGCCTCCAGCTCACAGATTTTTCTTAGTTCAGGAAGGATGGCTCCAGAGCAAACTAATTTATGCAGCAGTGAAATCGCTTACTCACAACTTTAATGCCAGTAGCTCACACAGTAGAATTTTTGCTCACAAGACTCCACAGCTTAGAGGGAACATTGCTTTCCTCTACATTTTTTCCAGTTCTGCAATGTCCTTTTGGAGATACAGTGACCAGAACTGTACACAGTACAGGCCACACAATAGATCTCTATCTGTATCATCACTGCCCCTGCAAGACCAGCAAATAGGGCACTGTGAGACTGACATCATACTCTGGTAATGCAGGTTCAGAGTGGAAAACACACTGCGACAAATCCCCAGCAATTGATGGCCTTGTGGGGCTGGTAGCAGGACCACGGTGTTCTAATGTAAACAGGTATACCACAGCTGATGGGAGGACATTTACACCAGAAGGAACCTGCTGCCACCTGAACACTGTGGATTCCTAGGCTATCTGTGCCTGCGGAATGCATATTTTCCAGTGGTGGCCTTACTGTTAATCATCTGCACATCAGAGTGGTACTGGAGCACATAAACATGTTGATTTTTCTTAGCAAAAATAAGTAATAGAGTTGATAATATGTAAGTGCAGAGGTCAGGGGGTGTGGCCTTATGACACACTTCCGGTGATGTCAGGGGGTGTGGCATATGCTAATGAGTTATGCTAATGAGTTCCCCTAGCTCTTTTTTTACGAAACGACCCCTGTGTAACTGTGTGTGTGTGTGGGCTAGATAGACTGTAAATTTGTTAATGTTTAAAAATTTAAATTAGAACACTTTAATAGTTTAAACTTTAAAGGCTTGCTTTTTTAAATGAAATTTATACCCCTACTTTATACCTTGCTGAAACAATGTAGAACTTGCATTTGCCTTATCCATGGTCCTTTTAAAAGGCCCAGAATCGTACAGGGAGGATTCTTTGTGTATGGCCTTTAAACATTACAATAGCGCTCTGACTAAAAGTAGCTCCCACGCTGCTACTTAATTATATAAAGGATCCCCAAATGACTGCCTTTAGTTGAGATCTCAGCTTTTAGCTCCTCATTTTAAAAACACTGTTATGTTATTCTCTGTGCATCAAATCATCTAGGTATAATTGTTTTCCAGTAATTCAAAATGAGCAAACCTCCCCACTCCTGTGGATGAGAAACAATAT
>NW_015175372.1:426180-439458 GCF_001447785.1 Gekko japonicus
GAGGCGGGGAGGAAGCAACTTACCCTCCCTCTTCTCCTGCCTCCTCCTGGCTGAATGAGGGCCGGAAGCGGGGCAGCCGGAAGCAGGGGGTGGGGCTTCGTCATGTGCCCCGCCCCCCGTACCTCACCCGGGGGAACTGCGATCCCCCACGATTCCCCCCGAAATGACCTCTGGCTATAGCTCTGTTTGGCATCTTCAGTTGCTCATTTCCTACAGCTCTGTAGATCTTCCATCTCCTGTCTAGATTGGTCAACTGAAGAATCCTTCTTTCTGCTTTTCATCAACAAATAGTAACAGTGAGGTAGACAGTCTGCCAATGAGGGAAGCATACATTCTGTTTTTATCTTTGAAATGTGTAGTTCCTTTTGCTAAACTAAATTATGAATAAAAGAGCTGGGCCAGTCCTGGGGAATGAAAATGTTTAAACCATACGGGATATGAAAATAAGAATAAAGGCAATATGTTGTATCCTAAAACTCAGTTCTGCTGATGGCGCTTTCTTCTGTGAGAAAGGAGTTTTTATCAGTGAAAGAAGCCCCATACACCAGCATAAACTTCTCTCTCTTTTTTTGTTGTAAAGTCACAGCTGACTTTACAGCAAACCTGGTAAGGTTTTCAGGGCAAGAAGTATTCAGAGTTGGTCTGCCATTGCTTGTCTCCTTGTCATGACCCTGGTATTCCTTGGAGGTCTCCTATTCAAATACTAGCTGGGGCCCATCCTGCCTAGCTTTTGAGATCTGATGAGATCAGGTTACCCTGGGCTATCCAGATCATATGAAGCTGCCTCATACTGAATTAGACCATTGGTCCATCGAGTTCAGTATTGTCTACTCAGACTGGCAGTGGCTTTTCAGGGTCTTCCGCATCACCTGTTACATAGTCCACAAACTGGAAGTGTCAGAGATTGAACAGGGGACCTATTGCATGCCAAGCAGATGCTCTACCGCTGAGCCACTTCCCTCAAATAGGTCAGGGCTATAAACTTCTTATGCCATCAGAAATCTCCACTGACAGCAGAACAGTGTCATCAAATACAACCAATGAGCATGATCTTTCCTTCCTCACATACGGACTGACTTCCTTGTGTATGCCATTAAGTGCCAACAGTGTCCTTCAGCTCTCTACATAGGACAAACAGGTCAAACCCTATGCTAAAGGATAAATAGAAACAAAAAGAATCACAAAACTGAGAAACCAGTAGGAGAAAATTTCAACCTCCAAGGACACTCAGTGGGAGACCTCAAAGTAGATATTTTATTGCAAAGGAACTTCAGAAACAGACTGGAATGGGAGATTATTGAATTACAACTTATTACAACACTCAGGACAATGGAACCCCCAGGACTTAACAGAGATATTGGCTTCTTATCTCATTACACATGCTATCAGTTCTCACTTATACCCAGAACTCAGACTTTGGCTGCAATCATACACGCAATTAGACTCACCATAGGCGCGAATGCCAGGCAGATTTAAACGGTGCGCTCAGACAACACCCTGCAGCCGTCGGCAACCCATTCTGCTCTGCTGCAGAAGTGGAGTTAAAAGACACTGGGGAAAATCCAGCAGAAAATAGGTTGCGATGGGCCATGGATGGACTTTCCCCTGTCTGATTGCTCCAGCGTGCTCTCATGGCATCAGGATGGTTTGATCAGGCCATCCTGACTCCGTGCCGTTGTTCCCCCCCCTTCTCAGTATGTGCATAATCACACATTCCATAGGGAGCCCTCAGTATGGAGATGCGATTCATCGATTCCTTGTTTAAGCCCATCAGAAACAAACTGCAAAAAAAATCCCCAACTCACTTGCGATTGCGTGTGATCACGCAGCTTCCAAGAACTGTGTGACTGCACAACTGCGGGTCAAATTCCTCTGGAGGAAATAGCCTCACTACCTCTCGAGGCAATAGCCCCCCCCCCCCCCCCCCATTTTTTCTGGCGCCTGTGATCACAACCTTTATTGGTCTTAAAGGTGCCATTGGACTCAAACTTAGTTCTCACATCTGTTATTAACTCCTTTATTATATGTATGTCAATTTGCTGCTATTTACATGTCTTACCTAACGTGCTATTCCAGTCTTAGCTGTATTTATTGCTCAGTTACTTAGGCATCTTAACTGTATCAGCTCTTCCTGGCAACTAACTGCCCCACATCTATATGTTATATTTGAGATGATCTGTTTCAATGAATCTAAGGAGTTCTCGCTTGTACCTAGTATTGACCTTTGTTTGTCTTGAAGGTGCCACTGGACTCATCCCATGTTAACGTTTGTATTTGTATGCTAATCTTGCCTTAATCCAATCTCAGCTATAATCACCCAGTTCTTATGCATCTTGACTCTAACTGGTCCTTCCTGGCAACCAGCCCCCCCCCCAATATAATGGTTGAAGAGATTGTATTCTCTGTATCTGAAGAAGTGTGTTTGTACATAAAAGCTTATACCTTGAATTAAACTTTGTTGGTCTTAAAGGTGCCACTGGACTCAAACTTTGCCCTGCTGCTTCAGACCAACATGGCTACCCACCTGAATCTTTCCCCATATGTGGCATTCTACAGAATTTTCCTCAACTACAGTTGGAAACGCTACTTTGGTAGGCATGCAGTAATACAGCTGCTTGTTCCTGGTAATACGAGGCTTTCCCATCCATCATGTAGTGTGTTTTTTCCCAGCACCCTTGTGCACCAGCTGTTCCCACAAATGACTCAAGTATTCTATGTGGTAAGACTTAAAGAGGAGCAATTCACTAAATGAGTGGTAGTTATGAATAACCTTGCCCTTACCCTATGGGAATAGATGGGTGCACTGTGAGATTCTTCAAACACTAGTGTTAAGGAAAGGTTACTTCTCTGTGAAACCAAAAAGGGGAAGCATTTGCCCGCTATTCAAAGAAAGAGAATAAAACAGTCCAGTACAAAAGATATGATAATGAAAGTGGAGGAGGCGGAACAACACGGAAACCACTACCTCTGAGTCCAAACCATGCCATGCAATGAATATTTTCTTCTGCAAAAGACAGTATTTGATGTGATACAGTATGGTGAGTTCCCAGGTGCCAGATCACCATGGTGCCTAGAAATTTCATTGTGGCACCTTGTATTTTCACCAATGATTTTATTGTAGCATCTTCAGCAGTTCTCAGTGAAAGTACAAAGGACTGGGTCTAACTCTTCCACTGGAGAAAAAAAAGAAAGGGCTTCTTTTGATCACTATAAAGGCTATGTTTGGGATTATGGGACCTGCACAGAAAAAGCCATGTTGAATGGACTGTAATAAGGAGGCCAATTAGTTGATACGGAGCAAAAAGCTTGCATGTGCCAACCAAAAGCTTATTTATCATTTCACAGCAGAATCTTTTACTGTATGACAATTTTAAAAAAGTGTATGAAGCTCCTATTATTCCTTTTTTTATGTGCAAACTCACCTTTACACCATTCAGTGGTGATAGACAAATTCATTTCTTAACCAGTTGCTTTCTATATTGGCACCTATATTTAATTAAATGAGGCTTTTAAAAGCAATAATAGAATTATGAGAAACTGGGGAGAAGTTAGCAGAACAAAGAGTCCAGTGGCACCTTTAAGACCAACAAAGTTTTATTCTAGTTATAAGCTCTTGTGTGCATGTTAGGTTAGGGTTAGAGATTCACATCTGTTGTGGCGATGATAACCAGGGTTACCTCTATATTTATATACTATAGCATTTTTGTAATAGCTTTAATAAAATCAGTGGTGTACCAAGGAGTGCAGTCTGCTCCAGGCACAGCTTGAGGAAGGTCTTTGAAGGAGACCCTCAAAGCCAGCATCATGCTGTGTCCAGCCAAATGTCTTTCCTTTTATTTTTAAAAATGCAGTTTTGGCTGCAGCCATTAGGCAGGCAGGGAAGTGTGAGCATAGCAAAAAACACTCTAGGGTGAGCTAAACTTCCCTTGCTCCAAGACTAAAGCAAACCTGCTTAACAGCAACTGAGCTAGTACACTGATAGCTGCTGCAGTAACTGCCAGCCTGCAGGCCATTTTTTCCAGGAGTCTAGCCTTTCTCTCTTCCTTTCCTTGCACCCAGCTCAGCCACATCTTGCAAAGCAGTATTTAGGGTGTTAAAGCAAGATTTATTTATTTATTTATCACATTTATACCCCGCCCTCCCCGCAATTAGGGTTGCCAAATTGTTTTTACCTGGCAGCGGGGGGCTCCCGTTCAGTGTTGTCAGTGCACGCGCTTTGCATGCACGCGCCGCATGCACGTCATCCGGATGTGGCGTGATGATGCCGGGCACGCTGGGGGCGGGGCCACAGCCATTTGAGGGGAAAACTCTATGTTTTCCCCTCAAATGGCTGTGGCCCCGCCCCCAGCGTGCCCGGTGTCATCACGTCACATTTGGATGACGTGCACACCAGGGTGGGGTTTCCCCTGGGGCCCGATTCCCCCGCGACGGAAATCGGGCCTCCAAAGCGGGGGGAGATTCGCCCCCCGGGGGGATTTGGCAGTCCTACCCGCAATGCAGAATGAAAGAACCTTTCCCTCTCTTAATTTCTCTCCCTCTTTTCCACATGTTTCTCATTCATTTCTGTTTCCCTGCCCCCCTTTCAGTTCTTGGTCTCAAGACATCATCCCTATCCTGCTTGGTGACAGAATATATTTAAGAGTAGCGTAGTAGCAAAACTTTGTTAATATTATGAACAGAAGCCTCTGGGTTTGCTGGGCACTGTACATTACACTGGTTCTGCTGGGCTTCTAACTCCCACCCCCTTGCTTGGACTGTGACTCCATGCTTGACATCAGCTGGCATTGCCACAATGGCACTGGGTTTGCTGGGCACTGTACATTGCATTGGTTCTGCTGGGCTTCCAACCCCACCTTACTTGCACTGTGATTCTGGATCTGACATCAGTTTGCCAAGCTGGCATTGCCACAATAGCAGTGGGGTCTGCTGGATACCATGTGATTGCATGGGTACTGCTGGGCTTGCAAAATGCCCCCCCTTCAGTTTCTACTGCATAGATTCTCTGGTTTGACTTTAATCCTTTGGAAACAATGGAGGATAGGGGCACCTTCTTCTTCTTCTTTTTAATTTTTTTTTATTAATAAAGCGAAAAAGCACGACTGCATCTTAGCTGATGTTTCAGCACTACTCGGTTCTCCATCCCTAGTAACAGTTTACATAGATTCGCCATCAATCCTTTAGAGGAGTCTATAAACGTGCGCAGGATGACTTCCAATCCAGAGTACTGTCTGTCAAAAGTACCTTTAGACGCCAAGAGTTCAGTCAAATTTTTCAGTTGTAGATAGCTGTGCCATGAAAATCACATTCCAGCTTGTTCCTCAAAATACGCTTTTTCTCGGATCTTCCCACCTATCACCAAGTCTGATAAATGAGAGAAACCTGCTATAGTCCATTCCCCAAATGCTTCAGACTCATGAGCCAGCAGAAACCACCTTCTTTTTAACATCCAGTCTGATGAAGCTTGTAATCACTATTTTGTGATGCTTTGGCTAGCATTGATTAGTCAAGTTAGTACAAAGGCAGACTCCTCTCAAAAATGCCTTGTAGATGTTTGGGATGGTCAGCTCTTGGGCTTCAAAATGGAGAACAGAAGCCTTCACAAGTGCCTGCTCAGAACATGAGTGGTGCAATAGGTTTTATTTTTATTTTTTGCCATCAAGTCACAGCTGAATTATGGCAACTTTGTAGGGTTCCAAGGCAAGAGATGTTTGGATGTGGTTTGCCATTGTTCCTAAAACATGTTTACACAGTTTAGTTTTGCAAATGCTGACAAGGAATTAAAGGTAGTTCAGCAATTACAAATGTCACGTCAATACTGAATTATCTTAGCAAATAATTCTGTTTTCCATATAATCCAAATACATGGACTGTAAGATGTGGTGTAAGAACAGTACACAAATTAAAAATCAGGCAAGAAGGATAGTATACTAAATACAAAAATAATTCAATAAAACTGCATTAAGAAATTAGAGAACAGAACACCAAGAACAGGATAAGGCATGCAATAAACAGTGAGGAACATATAGCAAGGCTACAAAACTGGATTACAAAATTTGAGAAAGAGTGCAACTATATAATATATACAACTAGGAATAAGGTCCATTGTGGAAATAAATACAATGAGCTCTAGGAAGAGGCTCTGGGAAAGTGCCCAGGCCTTGGGCACTCAGTGTCAATTTGCTGTGGCGACCTCAGCAGGGTATAATGACAGAGAGTCCACTATTTTCTCCTGGGAAACTGATCTCTGCCATCTGAAGAGCAGTTGTAATTCTGTATGATCTCCATCCCTTCCCTGGAGACTGGCAACAATGGTTCGCCATGAGGGAATGGCTGGCTTGGAGGGTGGAGTCTATGGCATCGCACCTATCTGAGGTCCCACACCTCCTCAAACCTCACCCTCTCCAGGCTCAACCCCTCAAAATCTCCAGGAATTCCCCAACCTGAAGTTGGCAACCCCATCTCCCTCCCAGCCAACTGTCAACCTACCGTTATCTGGCCTCTGGCTTCAACTTTCCATGTCTTCCCCCTCCCTCCTAGAGAGCAGTTGTAATTCTGAGTGATCTCCAGCCCCCACCTGTAGATTGGCAACAATGATTCCCCATGAGGGATGGCTGGCTTGGAGGGTGGAGTCCATGGCATTGCACCTGTATGAGGTCCCACCCACCCCCTCAAACCTCACCCTCTCCAGGTTCTATCTCTCTAATCTCCAGGAATTTCTCACCTGGAGTTGGCAACCGTATCAGGACTGGCCCCAATGAGTTTTCTCCCAAAGGCCAAAATAGGTGTGGAAAGGGCCTTTTACTGACAGAACCTGGTTGCCTAGCAACAGGCACTGAGGAGAAAGTACAGTTGGCAGTTCTGATTAGGAAAATACCTGGAGATTGGGGGGGTGGATCCCGGGGAGGGCAGCATTGGGGGGGGGGTGGAAGGACTCAGCAGGGGATAATGCCATAGGGTTCACCCTCCAAAGCATCCATTTTTCAAGGGGAACTGATCTCTGTCATCTGGAGATTATTGTAACCACAGGAGATCTCCAGGTCCCACCTGGAGACTGGCAATCCTAGGGAAAAGTCAGCCACACAGCAGGGGGTTGAAGAGAATGGTTTGATGGTCGCTGGCCCACCTCATCAGCCAGCTAGCCAGCCAGCCAGCCAGCCAGCCAGCCATGGTTGAGCCAAAAAGGAGAGCCGGTTTAAATGTATTCTGACAGGAAAGTGGCCAAGATGACAGAAGTTGGTTGCCTACCAACAGCCACTGAGGGGACAGTTAGTCACAGTTAGGCCCACACAGGAGCCAAGAGAACTGTCTTCCTCAGGAGAGAGTCCGTCTTTCCAGGAGCCGCAGCTCATTTCCTGTAGGCCAGACCTTCCCTGGCGCTGCCGCTGCTGCTGAAGGAAGGTGGGGGAGCTGTTGAAAGGTGCTGGGCAGCCTTCTCTGCGGTGCAGCCTGCTGAGCTATTGCCCTGACAAAGCGCCGGCCTTGCAGCCGAGGGAGAGGGGCTGCAAGGGGCAGCGAAGGTGAGTGCTTCCCCTGCTTGCTGCTGCTTGCTAGGTCTGCCTCATTCTCCCCCGTGGAGAGGTTGCTGCTCCCTCAGCAGAGCATCCATCCCCTTCGCCGGCTCCCTCCAGACTGAGAGCGAAATGCTGGCTGCCGGGTCTGTGGGCGGGGCCAAGCCAACGCAGCGAGGCAATGCAGCCAGGGGATTGGGAGTCCGCGAGATGGACAGCTGAGCGGGCCAAAGGATGTGGGAGTGTGTCCAGGAGTCACACCAAAACTCTTTTATATATAAGGAGAGATAAGCAAAGCAATGAAAGCTAGCTGAAATTTCATAATTAACTTTAACACTAATTCCTTTTACAAAAAGGCCCTGCTGAATAGTTACGTTTTGTACATTCTGTGGAATGATGTGACTAGATACACCCAATCCCAGTAATAAAATAAAATAAAAAACAAATCAAAAGAAGGTTGTACCATACAAAAATTAATACTGACCTCTTCTGTCTCACTCATGGTGGCATACATTTATTTTTCTTTTGAGAAATGGTAGCTAGCCCAAGGTAACCCAGAAGCTGGAAGAGGATTTTTTGGGGGTATTTTTGCATTTTTGTGTGTGCATGCATGTCCACGCCTGGAAGCCATGACGACCTCTGGTGAGTCCTGCTGGGGCCTGGAGGATGTTCAGAGAAGTAGCTTGATAGCCTGCCTCTGCCTCCCGAACCTGGTATGTTATCCATCTGTAAGCCGCCCTGAGCTGACCTTGGCTGGGAGGGCGGGATAAAAATTTAAATAAATAAATAAAATATTATTTGGAGGTCTCACTCACATCCAAATACTTGTGAGGGTCAGCCCTGCTTAGCTTCTGAGATCTGACAAGATCAGGCTTGCCTGGGATATCCAGGTCAGGGCGAGCTGGAAGGGGATTTGAACCTTGGTGTTCCACGCCCTAGTCTACCACTATGGCTTTCTGTTTGATGTAGTTAAACCAGAGCCAATCAAGCCTATCTAAAACCAGTGTAATATGTGGTCTGCCTTTTAGTTCTATCTGCATCATGTTTTTAATTGATGGTTGTTAATATTTCAGCTGTTGTTAGCTGCCTCAGGTCTGCTCGGTGGCGAGAGGTGGCATATAAATTTAATAATAAATAAATAATAATCTGGGTTGACACTAAATTAAGGACAGAAGGTATGGCTTTCAGTGCTGGTAAATATTTGTCTGCTAAGCAGGAGCTATTGTGACTAATGCCCTGTGCAGACATAATGTTTAACCATGATGTTTTTGTATGGTTTGTTTTGCAGAAAATATATATAATAAACAATAACAATCACAAAGCCATAATAAAGTGGGCATCAAACACATTCCAATAGATCTATCTGTTTTTGTATAGTCCATAAATCAGTAAATCTCAGGATCTTATCATGATGTTCTTTTGTTCAGTTTTCCTTAGGATCTGCATCTTTGGATAGGGAGAGAGAGAGAGAAAATAAACTAAAGAGTATGCAGCTGGGCCTCTAGCAAAAATAAATTAATGTTTCTAAAATAGTCAAGCAAACTCACTCCCCTCCCTACACTAGTCCCTCACTATTTAATGGCTCTTTCCTCCACTTAATTGATGTCTGTGCAGTCAATCCAGTCAAGACTGAGGCGCTGCTAATCAGTGGCAAAGCTGCTCGAGTAGTGAGGAGTCAAGTGGTTGTACTCTGCAGGAACAGGCTTATAGCTATGGGGTACTGCTGAATCCTGGCCTACAGTTGGAGGCCCAGCCAGATCTCCGCTGTGGTATGTAGTTCCTTCTACCAGCCTCAGCTGATACACCAGCTACATCTATTCCTTGAAAAATGTGATCTCGTCACCGTGATCTGTTCTCTGATTACATCCAGGTTAGTTTACTATAATGTGCTTCATGTGGGGCTGCCTTTGAAAACAATCCAGTAACTTCAGCTTATCCAAAATGCAGCAGCCAGGCTATTGTCAGGGGCAGAATACTGGGAGTGTAACATTCCAGTGCTGAATAATCTGCAATGGCTGCTAATTTGTTTCAGGGCACTATTCAAAGTCCTGGTTCTTACCTTGAAAGCCTGAAATGGCTTGGGTGTCAGGTTACTTGAAGGGTAACTTCCTCCCAGACTGTTAAGACCTACCTCTCAAGCCTCCTTGTGCCCCTGCCATCAGAGGTAAGTTGGGTGGCAACCAGAGACAAGGCTTTTTCAGTAGTGGCACCTCAGTTATGAAATGCCATGCCCCTTGGGTTAGGATTGCCAGACCCCTGGTCCAGCCGGGGGTTCCCCCGATTTTTGGGGCTTCACCCCGCTGCTGGCCAGCTGGCCGGTGGAGGAAGCCCCAGCCCCAAACAGGCATGTTGTGCATCAACATTAGGAGCGGTGACGCAGGGGATTTCCCCCTGCTTAACTATAACATCTGAACTGCCAAGCTTTGGCAGTTCTAGCCCCGTGCTGTTGTGAGCAACCAAGCCTTGTCCTAGCTCATCGTCTACCCAGCGATTCGAAAGCTTTGGCAAGTAGATAAATTGGGGACCACCTGTAAGGGGGTGGGCACACCACTCCCTTTGGGAAGGTGTTAGCTGCCGAGTGAGACTTCTGAGGCGTGGCAGATCGAAAGATGAAGAGCTGTTTCAGCTTCCCTGCAGTGGAACGAGTTGGCCAGGCGGTGGCAGTGTGGCAGCATGACATCAAGAAGCCCTGACGTCATCAGCCAGCCAACAAGAATACATGCCGTCGGAACACGACTGATGCAGCCCGCAGATGAAGCCCCGGCTAGCTGCAATGTGTGTGTAATTAAAAATGCTGTATGTTGTCTTCCCTATCCCCCACGAATATTGTTAGTCCAATTGTCAAAGAGTAACTGCAAATCGCTCTGAGCCCGCAGGTGTGTGGGAAAGAGCGATCAATAAATCGAAAGTATTATTATTAGTAGTAGTAGTAGTAGTAGTAGTAGTAGTAGTAGTGTGTTAATGTCAAGCGGAAGTGACATCATCAGCCTGGAGATATTGTGTGGTAACCATAGAATTTTGGCCAAGATGCTAGAGCATCCCGCCATGATAATGTCACTTCCGTGTGATGTCATAGCACCAGCAATGTTGGCCCACTCCCCCCACTCCCAAAAGACTCCCTACCATCCCCTGCCGGCAGAACAATTGGACCCGGCAACCCTACCTTGGGCTCACTTGGCATCTTTGTTGCTTTTTTTTAGGCATCAGGCCAGAACACTTCTGTTTGCCCAGGCTTTTAATTAAGGGGTTTATCTTTTAACACTATTTTAGTCTGGGAGTTGCTATCTTAATCTGTCAGTGATCTCTTTATGGTTGATTTTTAATTATTTTTAATGCTGAATTTTAATTAATACCTTTTAATGTTTTGTTTTTATTATTTTTAATTTTGTAAGCTGCCTTGGGCAGGTTTCTGGAGAGGCAGCATAAAAATGTCTAAATAAATAAATAATAAATGTTCTTTATGAATAGCTTTGCAGTAATATTGCCCCCTCAGCAAAGAAATTTCAGTCAGTTTCACCTGACTTTATTTCCCCATCTGTAATACTCAAAGGATTGCACAAATGGGAAAATTCAGCATGGGATTTCAGCTGTATTTGCAAAGCCTGAAGTTCTGTAGGGGATACTTCAAAATGGTTATCTGGATAATCCTTTAACCTCTGACCTGAAAGGTTCTGGTAAATATAAGCATTTGATAATGCTTATATAGAAGTTTATCTCCTGATTTGGAGAGAGAAGTAAAAAACAGACAGAAATATGCAAAAACTCTGGCTGTAGTCTCTATGCTTGGCTTGCATTAGGAACATTCCTTTTCACCTTGAACAACTTCCATTAATAACATCACCTTCCACTAAACTGATTTGTTAACTCAAAAAGAAATCAATGTTATACACCTTTTTTTGACTGCAGCCTTCATTATACCTTCAGAACCAAATAAATCTAAAGTAATTCTACTGATAAAGAAAACAGTTTCTCCATATTCATATCTATTTTGCAATACAGTTGTCATTATCTGCTGGACTAAAGTGGAAGAACTGGTAAACTACTTTATTTTTACTTTAATCATTGTTAGTGCGAGTAATATTACATATACAGTTTGGGTTTTTTATTTGTACTTAATCATTAATAATAGTTAATAATCCCAACAGGGAAAATGTTTAGGCAACTATAAAAAATACGTTTTCTTAATATGATACCATATGATTAAAAAGTCTTCTTTCATTGGTAAATCAAGTTTTACATAATTTTATCATAGTCATTTTCACAATGACTTCATGAGATAGGTCACTATCCCATGTCAGTGCTTTTCTTCCCAAAGATTTTTTTTAACTTCATTTCCTAAAGTGTATTTTTGTAAAATGCTTGAATATACTTTCCAAGAGTAACACAAGCAGGAAAAGACATTAGATGACAATATTGGTCCAAAGATTCACAAATGTTAATGGAACCAACCTTAATTATTGTAATATGGCTTTGCCCTTCACAGTAGTTTGGAAGCTACAATTGGTTCAGAACACAACAGCCAGGTTATTTTCTGGTGTGAGACTAGGTTTGCCACAAAACAAACAAACAAACAAAAAACGACTTCAGGGGCCCTGCCCCCAAACAGCCCTGCCAGGCCCAACATGCCCAGTGCAATGACATCACCCAGAAATGACATCATCACACCAGGCATGTCTAGCATTCAGCCAAAAACTCTATGGTAACCATAGGGTAGAGCGTAACAAATGCTAGAGTCTCCCCTGTAGAATGTGCCTAGCATGATTATGTCATTTCTATCACTTCTTGGTTTATTCAAGCCTTTAATGGGATCCTACTTTGACTTGCTGAAAATTTTGAGATCTTGGTATAACATTGTACAAGTGTTGATTTTAAAATTTAATAATACTAGGTTGCATACTACCACTCAGCTTAGTTAACAGTGGTTTGTTCCTCTAGCAGACAGAGTCTTCCTTTGCAAGTGGCCCCTTCCACCAGTGCTTGCCTATGGAAAGCTTTTGGCCTCCACCTGGCCATCTTCTCAGCAAAGTCTGGAACCTCCTCCCAACTTATAGAAGGTTCCTTAAGGTAATGTAAAGATTCAGACTTTTTTTAATGCCCCCCAGAGGAGATTTTTTTATTGCATTTTTTTAATAGACTACAAACTACAATGAAAAATTAGGAAAGGGTAACTACATCTAGGGAGAAAGGAAAGAAAACTACTACTGACTAAAACCCCAAGTATAGGAGATCATAACAATAGCTTATATAAATGTTAATCTTAAATTGCTAGTATTACTTTGAACATAGTTGGTTATGCTAAATTTTTTATCTTTTTATCCAATGATTTAACTGTTTAAGAGAACCCCCAGAGCATCCCATAATAAAACTAAAGTTTTCAGGCACAATTCAGACACTTTCAGCTTTCATTTTGTTTTATCTTTTCTAATCCTTTATATGTACGTTTGCAGGCAGCCACCCCCTTATCGGAAAAAGAGTCCTCATCGGAAGACACTGAGTCCAATTCGCCACTGGATTTGCTGTCATCTTCTTTCCTCTCGACCTCGTCTGTCTCTCCCAGCTGCACTCTCAGGAACTCATGTGCTTTGGAAACAGAGTCAATCTTTTCTTTTTTATTGTGTAGTTTGAAAATGGCGCCTTCTGGAATTAACCATCTGTAAACAGTGCTGTTTGTTTGTAGAAAAAGGATTACGTCTTTATATTTCTTTCTCTTTCGCCTTATTTCAAATGGAATGTCTTTTAAAATCCTGATGGTGTTGTCCCCGATTTTCAA
>NW_015175372.1:439549-447688 GCF_001447785.1 Gekko japonicus
CTCAGCCGTTTGCTCCGTTATTTTTAAAGTCTCAGTCAGTTGGAGCTGCTGAGTTGCAAGATTCTGGTTTAGAGTCGTCAGCTGTTGTTCGATGTTAGTCATCTGGTCCAGCAGAGGGCGCAAGGAATCTGCCAACATTTTGGAGAACTCAGTGACCTCTTCTGGTCGAGGGCTCATGGTCCCAGCTAGTTTCACTTTTGCTGGTTTGTCTTTCTCTGCCCTCTTCCCCGCCATCTTTATGGATTGTTTACTCTTATTAAAACTTGCTAAAGTCTCTGAAATATGCCCATATGCTTATCCATGCTCTGGTAAGTCTCTCAAAACAGATTTCAATGCTTTTTCTTCTGCTCCCCCCTTAAGTATTTCATTGTTTAGTTCATGCGCATGGGAGGGGCCCCTCCCCCGCTCGCTTTTTTACCGTTCCCAGGGTAGCTTTGTTTTAAAATTCTCGTTTCACTTTAACCCGACTCACAGTTCTTTGTTGGTCATATCACCTCGCTCAGCACATGTTCAAAATGCTCAATTTCCAATGCTTGCCTGGTCAGCGGTTCTAGATCCATACGGACACTCAGCGGCAGGACCGTCAGAGCGGAGGAGCGGCTCAATTCCCCAGCATCGCGCTGGTGAAGAGGCTACCCCTCAAAAGCCCCCTGGCTAGGACTTTTGCCAAGGCTCTGGGGGGGGGGTAGTGACCCATTGCCCCCCCTACTTTCCTCTGGTGTGCAGATCACATCCCTGGGAGGTCTGGGAGATGTGTCCGCCAGCGTGTCGCCATAAACCGGAAGTCAAGATTCAGACTTTGTTGAGCAGAATGGTAAGACACAGGTCATTATTTTTAGTACATTTATTTGTAACTGTCTTTGAGAACCCTTATTAAAATATGTCACACTTTTTAAAAATAAACAATAAAATAAATGTGCAAAACATTGAAACCTTTCAAAGCTTCATGTTCTTCTAATAAGCATATTCAACTAAAATACAATGGAAACATTTATTTTATTTTCATCTGGGCTGTTTGCTGTGTGACAGGGCCTCCTTCTCTTATCCTTCAACTAAGCCATGCATAGCTTTCAGGGGCGCCGTTCCCCGCCCCCCCAGGGAGAGCCAGTACTGCATTTTCTAACTCCATGGAATTAGATCTCAACTCAGTCAGATGTTATTAGTCAGTACTTTATTTGCTAAAGAGAACTAACATCCAGATGCAGTTTATTTGAACTAGTCCAAAATAAGTAATACAAATTAGATTAATAAAACAAATTAGCATCCATGTTAAAAGTTTTAACAAGTGATCTTCTTGAGAGAGGATTGCAGTAGATTTGATATACTTGTCTCTCATTTTCTCAGCTGCCACCAGTTACAAAATAATCAATATCTTCAAGCAAATAAATAATCCTGTCAATGTCAATCATTCCAGAAAAAAACACTAAGCAGTCCCAAAAGGAAAGTCTCTATAGAACCCTGGTATTGCTTGCAGTTCTAATGATGCTATACAGTGTCCTTCATAACAGGATTTTTTAGCACTGCTGTTGCATCATTCTTCAGCTCTCTGTTAAAGGTGGAATTATAACTGTGACTCCATTATCCTACTATGGCTGTCCCCACAGCAAGAGAAAAATGAAAGATGTATTGCTAGCCACTGTTGGATTTGGCATCAGGAAATGAGACAGGGAAGCTTTCCTGCTTGCCTTCTTCCTTTCCCTACGATATCCCCCATTCACAGCAGCCCTTCAAGTGTGAAAGAGTTCAAATTACATCCATTTTAGGTAGCTTTACTCAACCCTGTCCACTCCCTTACATCCTCTAGTCATGATTCACTCAAAGATGATTGCTTCTTGTGCCACTGAGATCATATTCAGGCAACTTCAGGGAGTCTCCTCCTCTGTTTTAAGTGATCTCTTAATTGATCTGTTTCACTGTTATACACTGTTATGCACCTATGAAACCTATAAGCATAATCAAACTTATAAACAGAACACACAAACAACATTTTTGTTATTTTGCAACCCCACAATTGCTTTTCATTTTTAAAAACTGATCATTAGTGGCATTTCTTCAGTGTTGCACAACAGCAGCACCATTTTTAAAAATACATTTCATTGAATGCTAATAGAAGAAAATACAGTGTACAGAGTCAAGATACAGCAGCACTTACAAAAATCACAACACACATATTTGAAATTTGAAGAACCCAGATTAAGAAAACAAACAAACAACAATAATAATCATGTAGTAGAAGCAGTAAACAGAATATTTAAGTAGAGCCTCACCATAAATGCAGTTGAGCAGCACCATTTTTAAAAGCTTTCTGCCATAGCACTTTTCTTGCAGAGGCCACTGCCATTGATATACAGGAAGTCAAGAACTATGCCAATAGCATAGATTGAAAATGTCATTTCTTTCTTAGAAAAGTGAAACTAATTCTGAAAAAAAATGGAAGGATATGCAAATAGAGGTAAAAATAGCTTGGGAGGGCTCAGACACCCTCTCTCCTATCGGACAATTATCCCTTGCAAATGCCCCCTGGTCTTGCATTTGCATAATTCTGGCAAACATGATTATTTATTTATTTATTTATTTATTTAACCTTCTATTTATATACCGCCCTAAACCCCCCAATGGGGGTCTCTGGGCGGTTTACAACTTTGTAGTGCTAATCACTTAATGGGAATGATAAGTGCTAAAATGATGATAGTCACATATAAATGTGTAGGAAAGTAAATAAAACAAAGAGTATCAGTCTAGTTTTGCACACCAATCTTTGTTTTCTTTTTGTAACTACCAATTTTGCTTTATTTATTGTGGCTTTTTTTTTTTTTGGTATCCCTATGCTCATCTGACTTAAGGCTGAAAGGGGTGTTTTCTAAAATTATGTGTAGAGGAAGAAAAGTTGCCTGAACTGAACTAAACTGAAATTATATGTAGAGGAAGAAAAGTTGCCTGAACTAGCACAGGACTGTATTTTTTGTATATGTCAAGTGAATTTAAAGATTGTATTTCATCCACAATCTTTTTTGGGAGAAACTTTTCATAGCTTAGTTTGAAATGACAGCAAAACAGCGATCTCATGGGCTAGATTTTCCAGATGGACTTGGTACATGTTAAACAGTAGTCCAGAGTCCATCACTCTGGAATGAACACAGCGACTGATCTCTTGAGCTGAAGTTTGTGACTCAGGCAGTGTCTGGAGCGTCTCCAGGTGTGATTAAGTCTGATAGCAAACAGAACAGCAATTAGTCAGCAGTAGCTGTAATGGATCAGAAGAGAACGTCCATGCAAATCACTTACTTTGCTGATTGCTATGAATATCCATTGATTTCTTTTCTTTTCTTTTAAACTGGGTAAAGAAACAATCCCCAGACAGGTCTGGCTTCGGCTTCCAAGGAAGGTAGGAGCTGGTTCAGGCAGGTTATGATAATTTGTCTGTTGACATTCTTCCTGTGGCATTCAAAATGCCTATTAAAACAGGTTTTGTCTATCTTGCTTCAGTGGCTGCTTGCCAAGAGTATGATCTAAGAGCCTGATGTAAAAGTCTGCATGTGCAGGATTTCAAATAGCAAAAATGCTCTCAGTCGAAAGAGAAACGTAATCCATTAGAAAAACAACAAAGCATAAGGGTAGGTTTTAGGTGCAGACAGCCCAGACACATAGGAATTTGGTGAGAAGTACTTAGATGTAAGTAGCTCCTCAGGTGCCAAACACATTTACTGGGAGGAGCCCCGATGATTGCAATGGAGTATATAATTTCAAACCTCCAACTCTTAGTGAGGTCAGTATGGTACCTTGGACCTATTCTTGGATCTATTCAGGCTTACAGGACAAAAGAAGTAGTGCTTTTTGGTCACATTTCTTTTTGTTACTACTTTGTACCTCAAAAGAAACAAAAATATAGGTGCTCTTTAAAAATAATCACTTATACCCTGAAATATGAGTGGTGCCGGTAAACTGCTTCCTCTGTTCTTCATAAACAGTACTTCTGTTTTGGGGATTGCATCATTAAATGTGTAGATCCCTATTTTTCATTAGCGATGGACATCTATTTTTTTACTTCCATTTGTATTATTTCATATATTAATTCACTTTTAATCGGATATCCGACGAAGACGGGGTGAATGTGATGAAGATGGAGGTTCAGTGCCTGAGTCAGAACGGCCCGAGGGTAGGGATCCCGCTCCTGACTTTCAATAGCACACCATTGGTGCCAGTGCCAGAGGTTAGGAGTCTGGGAGTGCTCCTAGATGCCTCCTTAACAATGGAGGCCCAGGTAGCAGCCACTGCCAAGTCAGCCTTCTACCACCTTCGGTTGATTAGGCAGTTGGTTCCCTTCCTCAAACACAGTGCCTTGGCAACAGTGATCCACATTATGGTCACCTTGAGATTAGACTACTGTAATGCCCTCTACATGTGGCTGCCCTTATCTCAAATCTGGAAGCTGCAGCTGGTGCAAAATGCCACAGCCAGGCATTTGATGGGACTCTGTATTCGGGAGCACATCCAGCCTGTGGTAAAGACAATGCATTGGCTGCCTATAGCATACCGGATTCATTTCAAGGTGCTGGTTCTTACCTTTAAAGCCCTTTATGGTCAGGGACCTACATACCTGAGGGACCACCTTTCCCCATATGTACCCCAGAGAGTACTATGACCAGGGGCCCAGAATCGGCTGGCCTTCCCAAGTCTCAAGGAGGCCAGGCTAGCAACAACCAGGGCCAGGGCTTTCTCGGTGGTGGCTCCACTCTGGTGGAATGAGATCCCGGAAGAGACCAGGGCCTTGCGAGACATTTTACAGTTCTGCAGGGCCTGTAAAACAGAGCTACCAGGCTTTTGGAACCACTGCCACTACTAACAGCTGACAGCCTATGGTCAGAGAGCCCTGTTTCCCCTGGGAAACCTTTCCCTGGGAAACCTTCAGGAAGCCTGAGCTAACCGCCTAAGACAATCTAAGAAGACCAAGGAGCCGACTGTGAGATGAGAGAACTCAACAACAACCGCTGTGGAACCATTGCTACTGGCACTTTATTATGGTTTATGGTTTTTTAATTGTTATTTGTATTAATTACAAATTGATGTGGTTTAATTCTTATTCTATATTATTGTAAATTTTACGTTGTTTTTATGTAAGCTGCCCTGAGCCAGCCTAGGCCGGGAGGGCAGGGTAGAAATCTATTAAATCAAATCAAATATTATATCTGTTTTTACATGTTACCTGCCCAGAGCCTTTAGGATTGGGTCTGGGGAAATTAATTAATTAATTAATTATCACATGACAGTATATGTGTAGTATAGCCAGGAGATCCTAAGATCTGGCAGACAGATGTTCTAGCTCACCAATACGGTGGTGGGCTATACTTGTTTTTAAGGCGAGAGATGTTTCAGAGGTGGTTTGCCATTGCCTGCCTCTGTATCATGTCCCTGGTATTCCTTGGAAGTTGCCCATCCCAATACAAGCCAGGGCCAACGCTACTTAACTTACAAGATCTGAGGAGATTAGGCTACTCTGGGCTATCCAGGTCAGGGCTGGGGAAATTTGTCTAATCTTGTGGACCTGGCCCTTAATAACTTGTTCACCCCATATAGACATGACAGAAATAAACAGTATGTGTTTAAAGTCAATTTCAAAGCAGCAATAGTAAAAGAGTAAATTATTACAGCAGCAGACTCATCCTTTTCTCTTCTTTCTTTTGCATTTCTCAATAGCTGCCTCCTCTTCACTACTCTGAAACTGTAAACTTCCTGTTATTCCATTTCACATGTGCAAAGAAGCGTCACCAGTTGGAGGCTAATTGCCCGTGGCCATCTCAGATGGGAGTGGTCATGGATGTGCTGGAACTGGTAAGGAGTGGAATGAGGTCGAACAAAAGTGAAGCTCAAGTCATATGAGGTGGGGGTACTTTTAGTAAGCAGTTGATGTTTCTGGAAGTTGTATTCCAGGTTGCACTCCACTTTCAGGATGCAGCCCTTAGCTTGGATGCTCAAAAAGCATTGTCAGTAGCCTTCTGTCAACTTTAGCTAAGGCACCAACTTCATCCTCGCTTAGAAAGACACAGTCCTCATGTCACTATCCATTCTCTTGTAACATCCAGATTATATTATGGTAACATACTATACATGGGGCTGTCCTTGAAGACAGCCTGGAAACTTCAACTTGCTTGGAACATGCCATCTAGTCAGCAAGGTGTACTGGATATAATATTTAACAAGACCTAGTCTCAGCCTCAAATTGCTGCTTACCATGCAACTCACTGGATGACAGGAGAAGCCATGTTTGTTTATTGACCTGCTCCATTCAGAAACATTTATTTACATTATTTATAGCCCTCCTTTCTCACTGGGACTCCAGATTCCAGGTGGATTACAAAGAGTGAGTTAATACAATCAACAAGATAGGACGTTCAGTAAACAATGAAATAGGATTTGGGTTGTAGAACCAACTGAAAGCCTAAAAAAACAACCAAAGCAAAGAATAAGTGTTGTTAACATGACACATTAAATGATGCAAAATTACACAACAGGATCCAGATCACAGCAAACTATACACAATAGTACAGACCACAATCCCCAATAATTTATCCAAGTAACTCTGTGAAGCCTTTTGTACAGGGCTACCCTATTACCTGTATAGAAAAGCCCTCTTGAATAATTCAGCTTTGCATAGTTTGCAGAAAGCCAGGAGAGTGGAAGCCTTCCTGACCTCCTGGGGCATGGCACCTCACATGGTGGGGGCCACAATGGAAAAGATGTTTGTAAGAGCAGTTGTTGATTTTGCTTATTTGCAGGTTGGCACCTGCAGAAGGCCCTCCTCGGATGAATGAAGCTGTCATGGAGGATCGTATGGGGAGAGATGGTCTCACAGATGTGAGGGTCCAAAGGCCATGAAAGACTTTGTATGTGATAGCCAATACTTTAAATTGAGTCCGATAACTGATGGGCAGCCAGTAAGAACATAAGAACATAAGCCAATGTTGAATCAGGTCAATGGCCCATCCAGTCCAACACTCTGTCACACAGTGGCCAAAAATACCAGGTGCTACCAGGAGGCCCAGCAGTGGGGCCAGGACACTAGAAGCCCTCCCACTGTTGCCCCCCCCCAAGCACCAAGAATACAGTGCATCACTTGCCCCAGACTGAGAGTTCCTATCTATACCCTGTGGCTAATGACCACTGATGGACCTCTGCTCCATATGTTTATCTAATTCCCTCTTGAAGCCGTCTATGCTTGTAGCCACCGCCACCTCCTGTGGCAGTGAATTCCATGTGTTAATCACTCTTTGGGTAAAGAAGTACTGCCCACGAGTTCTTGTACTGTGAGAAAGGGAGAAAAGTACTTCTTTCTCTACCTGCTCTATCCCATACATAATCTTATAAACCTTGATCATGTCACTCCTCAGGCATCATTTCTCCAAGCTACAGAGCCCCAAGCGTTTTAACCTTTCTTCATAGGGAAAGTGTTCCAACCCTTTTATCATTCTAGTTGCTCCTTTCTGCACTTTTTCCAATGCTATAATATACTTTTTTAAGTGTAACCAGAACTGTAGACAGTACTCCAAATGAGGTTGCACCATTGATTTATACAGGGGCATTATAATACTGGCTGATTTGTTTTCAGTTCCCTTCCTAATAATCCCCAGCGTAGCGTTGGCCTTTTTTATTGCAGTCGCACACTGTCTCAACATTTTCAGTGAGTTATCTACTACGACTTCAAGCTCTCTCTCTGGGTCAGTTGTTGTCAGTTCGGACTGCGTATTTATAGTTAGAATTTTTGGCTCCAATGTTCATAACTTTGCACTTGGCCACATTGAACCCCATTTGCCTCGTTGACACCCACTCGCCCAGTCTTGACAGATCCCTTTGGAGTGCCTCACAATCCTCCCTGGTTTTCGCCACCCTGAACAACTTTGTATCATCCACAAATTTATTCACTTCACTGCTTACTCCCAACTCCAAATCATTAATAAACAAGTTAAAAAGCATTGGACCGAGTACTGATCCCCGTGGTACCCCACTGAGAAAATTTCCCATTTATATTCACTCTCTGTTTCCTATTAATTAGCCAGTTTTTGATCCACAAAAGGACTTGTCCTTTTATCCCCTGACTATTGAGCCTACTTAGGAGCCTTTGATGAGGAACTTTATCAAAAGCTT
>NW_015175372.1:447856-465071 GCF_001447785.1 Gekko japonicus
AATGACACCATGACATGGATCCAGGGGGCCAAATAAGCCATATCTAGGTAAGAGGCCATTTTTCAAGGTAGTCAGATCTGAAAGAAAGCCTTTTTTTTTTTTTGCCACTGCAATAACTTGCTTCTCCAGCAATAATGTTGGGTCCAGTAATGTGAGTGGGCAAAGGAAGAAAGTTAATATTAGAAAAAGAGTACATATGGGTGAGAGGAGATGAACCCTTCATTCTCTGTAACACTATTTCCCTGCACTCTGTTATTTCAGGCACTTATCATCTCAGCCTGTCTCATTTCTGGAGTCAGATGTAGGCTATAATAGAAATGTCTGAAGAAGTGTTTGATGTTCAGGAAGAACACCACATACTTGGTATAAGAACATAAGAAGTCCCCTGCTGTCTTAGGCCAGTGCTCCATCTAGTCTAGCATCTTTTTACACACAGTGGCCCACCAGTTGCCTGGAGGTCCAACAAACAGAGCATAGAGGACCCCTCCGCTATTGCTTTCTAATCATCATGACGTGAAAAAAATCATGTGAATACAGCATCAGACATATATGAAGAACAAAAATGACTGCTCCAATATGTCTATAAGCCCCAATTATTCTTCCTATCACTGTTATGCTAAAAATAAGTAATAAAAAACGTCTATGACTTGAAGGGGGAAAATGCATTGCTGAGCAGTTTCTGGAGCACTTGGTTTAAAAGGACTATCTATGAACATGACTGCTCCAACATGTCTATTAGCCCCAATTATTCTTCCTATCACCGTTATGCTAAAAATAAGTAATAAAAAAAGTCTATGACTTGAAGGGGAAAAAATGCATTGCTGAGCGGCTTCTGAAGCACTTGGTTTAAAAGGACTATCTATGAAAAAAGTACAATGTCGTTCAGCATTTTCTCTGCCAATCTTATTCCTCCTTCCACAGCAGGCAGAATGTTCTACCCACAGCACATGCCCTTGCTCTGTCTGTTTATGTCTGCCATGTGGGCAGAAGGGAGATCAGTGCAGGCTGATAAAGTGGCTAATTATATATTTCACACAACAGCCCCCAAACACCAGAATTATATTTTTCACACAACCCATTTAAGGGTGGTTGTTGTTGTTTTTGCTTTATTTATTTATTTATTTTTGCTTGCTTGTTTTTCATTCTGTGTATCTTGATACATCTGTTTTGTAACAGATTAGGGTTTTTTATATGTAAAAATTCATAATTTAGCTAATTCTTTTAAATACTGGGTTCCATGGATGAGCAGACCCCAAGTCTAGTGATCAGCTCAGCTTTATTAGTGATTCAGCAGATACAAGACTAAACTCCAGGGCAACAGCCCTGTTTAAATAGTATGCAAACACCACACCCAACCACACCCAACTCCCAATGACAGGCTATTTACACAACGTTAATTCCTCACTGGTCACTTCCAGAATCCTGGTGGGCTATTGTTCTAGAGGGCCAAGCTCAGCCAGTCTCTGGTAGACAGTCCTGGGATGTTCCAGCCCCAATACATAACAAGAGGGAATCAGCTTTTTAAAAACAAACAAACTTTTATCCCTACTTAAGCAGTCGACATGAAATTCCTAAATAACAATTGTTAAACAGTGTTTCAGCTCTGTAGTTACCAAAATGGCTGTTCTGGTGGTACTGTGTTTCACTGAAAACTATGTATTTTTCCCATGCAACTGGGCTAAAACAAATAAAACTGTGTCTATTCTGATGAGGTTTATTACAGTCCTGATTCAGAGCTTGTTCATACAATTACAGTGCAATCTAAGCAAAATTATGTCCTTTTAAATCCATTGAATTCAGGGGGTTTAGAAGGGTGTAGCACTGTTTGGTATTGTACTGTCAGGTTTTTTCCCCTCCTTTCCCCTTCAGGGGAGAGAGAGAAAGAGAGAGAGAGAGAGAATACACACTTTCCCCTGAAAATTGTACTAGCAATGGCCTAAATAGTTGGACACCTGTGATGGTATGGGCACCATCCAGATGTTGCTTATGACATTTGTGCAATCATTCATACAGCAATAGATATATTCACTGGTGAGAAAAGTGTTTTGAGCTTTAACACAACATAGTTTCCCTGAAACAGCAGCACTTTCTTGAGAGAGGATGCCTGGATCAACAACTATCATTCAGCATTCAAAAAAAATCAATCATATTTTAGCTAAATAAACAAGTCCCAATATTTGTAAGATATTTGGGAAAAGGAGGGGGAGAGGAGTACTTGTTTTATTTATTTAATTTATATCCCGCCCTCCCCACGAAGGCAGGCTCAGGGCGGCTTAAAGATATATAAAAATACATTGTACAAATATTAAAACAGATAAAACAGTTAAAAATACAACAAAGAGCAGAGTGCTAGCAGTACAGTAAACAATAAACAATGGCGGCCTTCTTTCAGCATCCAGATATAACGATTGCCATATTCCAGGTTCCTTGCCAGGCTATCGGGTATTACTTTAGTGCTGGTGTTACTTTGGTGCTGATGTTAGGGCCAGGGCCACGATGTTACCGGTGGCCCCTTAACTAAAAGCCTGGTGGAAGAGCTCCGTTTTACAGGCTCTGCGGAACTGCAAAATTTCCCGCAGGGCCCTGATGTCCTCCGGGAGCTCATTCCACCAGTGTGGGGCTGCCACAGAGAAGGCACTGGTCCTCATCACCGCTAGCCTGGCTTCTTTAGGGCCCGGAAGGGTCAGACGGTGTTGGGATCCAGATCTTAGTGCCCTCTGGGGAACATGTGGGGAAAGGTGGTCCCTCAGGTAAGTGGGTTCATGACCATATAGGGCTTTAAAGGTCAAAACCAGCACCTTGAACCGAATCCGGTATGCTATTGGCAGCCAGTGCAGTGCTTTTAGGGTGGGCTGGATATGCTCCCGCACAGGAAGGCACAGCAACAGCCTCGCCGCTGCATTCTGCACCAGCTGCAGCTTCCGGATCTGGGACAAGGGCAGCCCCATGTAGAGAGCATTGCAGTAATCCAATCTCGAGGTGACCATTGCATGGATCACTGTTGTCAGATCATTGCATTCAAGGAAGGGAACCAACTGCCTAATCAACTGTAGATGGTAAAAGGCTGCCTTGGCAGTGGCTGCTACCTGGGCCTCCATCGTTAAGGGGGCATCCAGGAGCACTCCCAGACGCCTGACCTCCACTGCTGGCTGATTCCATTTTGGGTTATGGAAACAAATTTTACCACCGCACAAATTAATTCTAAAATTATCTGTAATACAAAGATGACCTTATGACTTTGTGGTCTTCCAGAAAGATGAAATTTAATTGTGGTTCCACTTAATTCACTTGCACACGCATCTCCTTATTACATTTTTCTTTTCCAGACCATCAAGTAAGCTCATAAACATGTCAGTGATGCCATCTACAAAGTAGTGTCTCCCGTCCTTTTCTTTCTTCAAAGACTCTTTTCTTGTCAGCGAGTGACGTCACAGTTAATGAGAAACTAATGGGGAATCTGGAGTGTCTGCGGGGCAAGAGAAGAAGCCGCTGTATGTTACACAAAGGGCATATAAAGGATATACGTAGTTTTCCCTTGAAGTGAACGAGCTGCAGTACAGAACACACGGTCACATGTAGTGCTAGTGATGTGTGAAGTTTGGCTTTTGGAGAATTCAGGGTATTGTTTAAAGACCCATAACATAATCAACCAAAAGAAGCTGCAACTAGTAGTGCCTTTAGGGTACCGCTGTCTCATCACATTGACAAAAATAGCCATCACATGAACTCATGTGTAACGTAGATGGAAATTTCACACAGATGCACCCAGCACATATACACTTTTGGTAAAAATTGGGAATCAGGATTAGGGAATCTTCTGGTTACCTTTATATGGAGAAAACATATCAAATGAGCCATACTGAATAAGCAATAAACTGCTTATTCAAACCTGAATATGGGTAGTATTGACTCTTAGCCCTGGGAACTTTAAGTCAATTTCCAGTGAAATAAATCATGCTTCTTTCAATTGATTTCAATATGGTTCTTATCAAGTTCAGTAAAGCACTCTTTGGGGATGACTAGGAATGTCTTGTATCTTTCAAAGATTCATTAATGATTCAGTAGTCCTGGGATGTGCTTGACCATAATAGTGTTTTTAAAACTGCCTGAGCTGTTTTCATAATCATGTTTTAGATACAAGACTAAAGGAAAGGAAGTTATATCCTAACAGATGCCACTTACTAGTGTCTCTTTATAGATGTCTCTTTATATGAAGAAACATGACTCTTGTTCCTAAATGTTAAATGGAATGGGAATACCAAAGGAAATGTGCTTCTTGATTTGTCTTTATATTGCCTTCAACATCCACTAAAATTAAGTAGAATGAATAATTTCACTGGCCTTCTTCAGTCACATTTAATGGCTACAATTCAGCACAAAGTTAGAGACCGAAACTTTAAGCACTTTGTGCTGGAATGTGGTCTATGTCCAATTAATACCTTTGTTGTTGTTCAGTCACACAGTCAAGTCCGACTCTTTGCGACCCCATGGACCACATCACGCCAGGCTCTCCTGTCCTCCGCTGTCCTCCGGAGTTTGCTTAACTTCATGTTCACTGCATCGATAACACTGTCTAACCATCTCATCCCTTCTCATTTGGTGGCCAAAGTATTTGAGCTTCAGCTTCAGTATCTGGCCTTCCAGGGAACAGTCAGGGTTGATTTCTTTTAGGATTGATGGATTTGATCTTCTTGCAGTCCAAGGGACTCTCAAGGGTCTTCTCCAGTACCATAATTCAAAAGCATCTATTTTTCGGCACTCGGCCTTCCTTATGGTCCAACTCTTCACAGCCATACATTACTCCTGGGAATACCATTGTTTTGACCATATGGACTTTTGTTGGCAGGGTGATGTCTCTACTTTTTATCATGCTGTTTAGGTTCGCCATCGCTTTCCTCCCAAGGAGCAGGCGTCTTTTAATTTCATGGCTGCAGTCACTGTCTGCAGTGATCTTGGATCCCAGGAACTTGAATTCTGGCACTGCTTCCATGACTTCCCCTTCTATTTGCCAAGGATTGATGGGGCTGGATGCCATGATCTTAGTTTTTTTTGATGTTGAGTTTCAAGCCAACTTTTGCACTCTCCTCTTTCATCCTGAGCAAGAGGCTCTTGAGGTCCTCTTCACTTCACAAAAACTATTGAGGCAGACTCAGCATGAGTTCTGTAACGGAAGCTCTTGTCTCACTAACCTGTTAGTGTTCTTTGAGGGAGTGAACAAACATGTGGACAAGGGGCACGCAACAGATGATACACAACTGCTGCCAGCACCCCCTTCCCTACTCACATGCTAGCATTCCTCCACCCATGCTCCCTGCTGCACACCCTGCCCAGTGCCACTGGGGAAAGGGCTGCAAGCAGCTGGGAGCATGAGCAGTAGGAGGGCTTGTGGGTAGACAAGGGAAGAATACACAAGCAGGTGGGAGAGAAGGAGGGTATGAGGGCCTATTCGTGGGCAGAGAGGCTCTCTGGGAACTGCCAGGAGCCCCTGAAAACCTAGAATTGGCCCTGATCTCACCCTCTGGATCCCCCAGATTCTGCCAAAGACTTGCTAGGTTTAACAATGCCATTACAATTTGTAACAATTATGTTACAGATTTGATCAGCTCCAGGATTCTTACAACTCAAATTTTATTTCCCCCCATACTATTCTCTGGTTTGGAATGTTAAATAAGATTTTGAGCATGTTTGTAAACAACACTCAGCAGACAAGGAACCTAAAGCCATGTTGTAGAAATGTATACTTCTTTAATGTTACATGCTAACCCTAAATGAAACTCTTATTGAATGCTGTGAATTGTGAAAACAGATCACCTGACCACACAGCTTTTTAGCTGCTCAGCGTCTTCTTTGTCTGGGTCACTCAATTATCTCGACTGTTTCCTGATAACGTTTTATGTGTTTGTTAACTTTATCAAGATCTAAAACATAATGTTCTTTGCTGTGTTTGCCTGGAGACAGAAGGCAGTTGAATTTCCACCAAGTATCTACCAAACTATAGGTCCTAGTGGGCAGTGCACATGCACATACTCTTAGTATTAACATTTTTTTAAAAAAATATATAAATATAATTTAAGGGCAAAAGTGTAATTAATGTAGCAGTTTCCCATTCCAGAGAAATCAGTGTTGTCGTTTACTGGCTCTTCATTGTGATCTCTCTAGTAAACCAATGCTACAAGGGAGAACCTTCAAGGACTTATGGGGAGCCTCTCATTTACCCTTCCCCTATTGTCTCTTCTCCTTCCCTGAAAGCCCTCATCATATCTCCCATTTCTGCTTCCTTCTCTCCTTCCTACCCAACAGTCACCCTCCCTTTACCTGCCTCTGTGTCTTAAGCTTTACCTTCTCCCTGGCATCCTCTTCCTAGGGAAACTATAGCCAAGTTGTGTGATGCCAGCCAATGGGCCAGGCCCACTTACATGGTGGTGGTGAGGATCTCACTTTCCCCTGAATCTTCCTCCTTGCAACTCCCATAGCCTCTCTTCTTTCCCTGCCTCATTCTCTCCTTCTCAGTCATTTGCCAACTTACGTACCTTTTATCTGCCTCCCATCTTTAGCTATATTTATTATTTATTTACTTCATTTATAACCTGCCTTTTTTTACAGTGGGAACCAAAGCTGCTTACATAATTTTCTTCTCCTACTTTTTATCACAACGGTGTGAGATAGGTTAGGCTGAAAGTATGTGACTGGCACAACATCAACTAGTGAGCTTCCATGGCTGACCGGTGATTTGAACCTGGGCCTCCCGGACCCTACTCTGAAGCTCTAAACACTGCACCACTCTGGCTTTGATAGGATGGCTAATGTTGAACGGTAAAAATAAGGTTGGCCTAGTTGAGTCATGCAAGTTGGGTGATATCGAGTCACCCAGTGGTTGCTGTCAGGCTTGGCCTTGATGAATCCTCCTTCAAAGACCAAAACATCTGTGGAACAGGCCTTGCCTGCTCCCCCACCTTTTACTAACAGAAACCAAGCTTAAGATACTGTGGTTGCCTAGCAATGGCCACTGAAAGCTTCTATTTCTTAAAGCTACAGGCACTCATTTTATCATTGGGGGGGTTTGCCCTTCCATATGTTTCTTACAGATTTTTCTGCAAATCTGGGGGTTTGTAGAAATATCGTCTGTTCATAGCTTCAGTCACTGGATTTAAGTACCCTCAGAGTTGGCTGACTTCTAGGGTTCCTAGCCCCCAGATCCCAGCAGGGATTCCTCTGCTTTTGGGGGACAAGATCCACTGCCAGCCAGCTGACCAGTGGGGAAACCCCACCTCCAAACACAGACATCATTGCACGATGTTCTGATGCAAGAACATCACCTGGAAGTGATATCATCATGTCACTGATGTCGTGAGGTGACACTCTAATTTTAGGGCAAACCAGGGGTCATTTCGTAGAAAAAGAGCTAGGGGAACTCATTAGCATATGCCACACCCCCTGACATCACCGGAAGTGTGTCATAAGGCCACATACCCTGCCCCCAACGGTCCCGGCTGCCGCTGCCGGCCTTGCAGCTCCACTGCCGAGTCCCATGAGGGGTCCAGCGGTGGGCCTGCAAGGCCGGTGGGAGTGCAAGGAAGCCCCGCGAAGGCCCTCCCTGGCCCCAGGCAGGCAGGGGTGGGGAAAGGCAGGGAGGAAGCAACTTACCCTCCCTCTTCTCCTGCCTCCTCCTGGCTGAATGAGGGCCGGAAGCGGGGCGGCCGGAAGCAGGGGGCAGGGCTTCGTCATGTGCCCCGCCCCCTGTACCTCACCCTGGGGAACTGCGATCCCCCACGTTCCCCCCCGAAATGACCTCTGGGGCAAACTCTATGGTTTTGAGGACCTGGGAGTCCATTGCTGGCTGCTGACTTCACTGTTGGAATATGTTTTCCTTATTACATTCCTTTTAGTTTGCATGGTTTCAATGGGAAAATCCTTCTCTTGCCCCCCCCCCAGCATTTACTCCTACTCCAAACTGGCACTGGCACCAGCTTGCCAAGCAGCCAGGCAGCCAGGCAGCCAATAAGTATGTGGGTACAAAAAGAAGTCCACCTGCCCTATGGAATAAAATGGGATTAGCTCAGTCTTTTGGGCCCTTTCAGATTGGCAAAGAAAGGGACCTTTTTGTCCACTTCCCATTGTTCCTGAGGTGGTGGTATTAATTATAATTCAGCCTGGTCTTGGCAGGGTAGAGAGCAGGAAGTTTGCAGGTTGCTACAGCAACCAGCAAACACCTAAAAGCATCTAAGGATGAAGGGCTGTTCATGGACCCACCCATTATTGACTGGAGTAGCCAGTAGGTTGGGGAGTGACATTGTTGGTGCTGAGCAGCAGCAAACAACACCATAGTTGCTTAAGCTGCACTTTGCAGGATGGAGTCTGTTTTATGGGCAGGCTAGGATAAACCAAGCCAATCAGGACACTGGCCAAGGTTGGAGCCAGGGTGGGTTCACCTGAACTCTGACAGTCAAGTATGCTAGCAACCCACATTTAACCAGCCATTAATAAAGCCTATCTTAAGCCAGGTAGGTATTGGTTTCACATGTCTTCAGTTTGGCTGTTGTATCAGTCTCTCCCTTTCTCTTCCAGCACTTCATTACAGCCCGGAGAATATAACCGGACTGCGTTCCCCAGGGGGAATTGAGGCACTGCAAAATGGACACTGCAAAAAACACTTCATCTAATGTGCTGGAAACAACACTGGAGAAGAGACATTCTTCCCACTCCACCTATTGCCTGTCTGTAGCTATGGCTGGAGCACAGTTAATGCTTTGAATGGAGGACAGAGAAGGAGAAAGTATAAAAACATATTAATGGCATTCATTGATGTGTTATTTTTCCTTTTAGTTTCCAGTTCCAAATGGAACAAAATGAATTGCTCCGGAGCAAACAGGAAAGGGTACAATATCAACTTAGTTCAGAGCAGCTGATATAAGAGAGCCAGGGGATTTGAGGATTTCAACTGCTGCGGAGCAAATGGGGGAAGCACCGGGCCAAAAGGAAGCATCGAAACAAATGGTGTGAAACCGACGAGATGCTCCGGAGGAAAGAGAGGGCTCACCGCGCTTCACAGCGGGCCAAAGTCCCATGCGAAATCGCCCCCAGTCTTCATCTCCTCTAACCTAACCTCACCTCACTAGTTGGTTGGTCTGGGGAATGATGGCATCACATCAAGCATTGTGTTGAATTAGATGTTACAAGGAAGACAGATCAAAGTAGCAGTAGTTCTATGTCTCTTAGAACAAATAGTTCCACCCTCATTACTATCGGCTTATTGTCTGAGCTCAGATCTCTTGGCTTGACAGTGCAGTGCAAGAGCACAGCTAGAACAAGTCCTGTGCTTCAGTAGAAGACGTGCTTTTCAACCAGTCCAGTCTTTGCCTTTTAATTCCTACCTGCAAATGTAGATTCAAATATATCCAATTAACCTCAACAGCTATTTGCCCTGAGATTACCCCTGCTAACACTGCACAATTATAGTTTCATAGCATTCCCTCTCCAGAGGGAGGCAATGACCAGGAGTGAAGCTATAATTATTGTGCACAGACCCAAATTCAAACTGGGTACCAAACACACTCTATAAAAGAGCTTCTGTTATAAAAAGGAAGGGAGACTGAGTGACTCCAAGGACTTTACTTCAGATACAGTTCCCTCTTTCAATGTTGTTTTGATTTTTTCCGCCTAAGGCCAGCCAATCTTCCCTTGTAGACAGTTGTGTCACTAGACTGCTGGATATGAAAGAATAAGGAAAAACCCTGATGAAAACAAACCCAGCCCACACTGTTACAGTTCATTCCAGACTTGCTTAGCTCCTATTTAGCATGGGAAATGAAAATTCTAGTGCCAATACACTCAAAAATAATCTAAGGAACAAATTTTGTATCCTTGAATCTTTGTATCTTTGTTACAGATATTACACCTTCGTCCTGGTTCAGCAAAAGCAATGAAGAGTCTTGTGGCAAGTTAAGAACTGTCTAATATCCTTCTAAGAAATACTAACAAACAAAAAAATTGTTATGTATTAAGTTCTGTGATGAGCTTGAGTTCTGGACAGGATTGTAAATCCACCAATCAGAGCAGCAGAATGTTATGGAGGGAAGCACTCTGATTGGACCTTATCTGTAAATAGTGATTGGTTGTTACATGACATGTGGGCGTGGCTGCCTAAGCCCAGACTGTTTAAAAGAGAGCCTGTTGCTCTATGTTTTTGTCTCGTTCTTGATTTCTTCTGACTTCGTTAATAAAAGCTGATTCACTGTTCACAAGCTGCGTTGAGTCTCGTATTCAACAACAATCTTCCCTGAAGAAAATCTATGACACAGCTTTCCTACTGCCAGTGACTCTTCCTTATTTTATCCCACAGGACTGTGAGATTATCTCTGGCCTGGTACTGGGTGTCACAGGCCTCCCAGGAAGAGCAGGGGGGGGAACCATCCAGAGATGGAGGGCCCTACTTCCCCAGCCTCCCTGGGACCTGTGGGCTATTGCCTGCCCCTGAAATAATAGCCCATACATACACACTCACAAGGTAGCTGCCACCACCTGTCAATTTGAGATCTGAAGCATAGTCTGACAGGCCTACTTCTGTCTGTCTGTCTGTCTGTCTGTCTCTCTCTGTCTCACACACACACACTTCATTCACCTGAGCATGCTAAAGAGCTGGCGTGCATATATAACCCAGTCCTTTTACGCCTGAACAATCTGGAGACAGCACAGGTTTTCTTAAACAACAAGTTCTAACTTTACTTGGGGAAAGTAGAGTCAAAAGGGAAGGTGGGTACAATTACTTGCAGTAGAAAAATAAAGGAAATGGTACAGTTTCTTATGCATGGGAGAATGCAAAACAGATAAAACAACACAGAAAATAAATGCAACTGAAAAAACTGGCTCCCTAGCTCAGTGGCTTACAGGTCCTGATGTGGGCCTATCCTGCAAAGGATTACTGCTCCCTTGATTGCTCCTGGGAAAGGCAAATACAACTCGGCCTTGATGGTCTTATCAAATTTTCCATAATCACACCCCCTTGCATGGATAGATGCTCTTTTCCTGCTCTAGATGGTGCTAAGCCAATCAGTTGTTTCATGTTGAAAGATAAGTCCTATCTTTCCTTCTGGAGCTTTGTGATTTGCTGTTCTATTCCTGCTCTTACTAGAGAGGCTACCCAAAGGGACTGCATAATTTTGAAACTGAATGAAAATAGGGAATCATGGGGTGGGGGGGTCAAGGTAGGACTCGTGACAGCAGGCCTTCTTGATCATAGACTTCATCCTCTGGAACAGCCACCCATAGAAGGTGTGAAGGGCACCAACTCTGATGGTTTTTAAAAGTCGCTGTAAGGCTATCTTCTTTTAGGGGCCTTTTTGATGAGGTTTCTGACCAATATGACAGGCTACTGCCTACTTTTTGGTGTGACATGGATGGTGTGACAAAAAAGAGGTTTTCGGTTCAAATGTCAAAAAGAAAAAGGACACAGCTGAGAATGTTAGTTCAAAGAAAAGAAACTGGTTTAGAAAAAAATAATTTGGACACTTGCCCGAAAGAATTCATGGAACACAAAAGTGGAGTGAGAAGTGGTGACAGGAGAGGAGGAGAATTGGAACGATAGAGGAAAAATGAGAGGGTACAAATGCTATCTTGCATATCCTGCATGGTGGTCAGGAGTGGGCTGATTATATCAGTTTTCACTCCCATTGGGCATTATTGAACAATGACCAACAATGGTACAGGCACTTCAGTATAATAATTGCATCATATAACCCTGATATGTGTTACCTCATCTTCATCTGCCATTGATGTCAATCACAACCATAACCTGGGGTTCCTACTGGCTTGTGTAGCCCCTTCACTTGCCTATTAGAATGTGTCAGTATAATTTTATTTCACTGTTGTGCCACTGCGTATTGTGACATGTAAGCTGAATGTAGTGAGTCAGAACTGATAAATCACTCTGCATGTGCTCATAATTCAACCCACTGATAGTCAGTTGCTCAGCATCCCCCTACCACCATACCCTTTAGAATAATTTTGCCTTAAGAAGATCTGTGTCACATGTTGAGAATTGTGGTTTAGTCAACGTAACTATAAATAGATGCCCAGATCATTTTTGTTGAAGTAATCCAAGATCATGGTAAATTATGTACCATTAGTACTACTGATCACTTCTGTTGCACACACAAAAAAACCTCTTAAAGGAGTATGATGTAAATACTGCATCAATGTGGTTGGTCACACTTTGGCTCATTGTACTGAAAATCCTAGAAGTTGGTATGGAAGATAGCTCTGAGGTCAGGTAAGAAGATTCCTTCCCCCCACCCCCATTCCCTGCCACACTGTGATTAGACTCCTGTGATCTGTAGATTCCTGCATGGCTTAGGCAGAGAGAGACTCTTCCTTTGTGTTGTGAGTCATGTCATTAAATGGGGGGATGGGCTGCATCTCAAATCAATATGCTTGTCATGAGTTACAAATGTACTGGTACATACTTAACAAATTCTAGAAAATGAAATGTTGGCACAAGCTAGAAATGAATTAAATGTGAACTCTGAGGAGGTAATTAGATCATCTGCCCAACAGAGGAAGAACTGTGAGAGATCCTTTGTCCCATACTTTTCAATGGAAGAGTTAAATATGTAGTTAAGTCTTTTTCATAAAAATCAGTGGATTTTTAATGTGTCTAATTTGGTCCGGATGCTGCCCAAGCATATTGCTATTTTCCTGTGTTTGAGCATTTTTTCAATGATTTGAACACTGGATGGCATTTGTGACTTAAGTGCAAAAATGCACCAGTAGCAAGCTGCACGGGGGCAGGTGGCAATGGTGTCCACACACCCTATCCATCTGCTGTTGCTGCTGCTTCCACCAGCCCTCTGCTTTTTCCTCCAGTGTGCCTATGCAAAAGCACAAGTGCAGTGGAGGTGGCATCAGGTCTATCTGTGGTCTAGCAATAAATCCTTCTCCCAGCGGAGTCTCACAGTAACACTATAGTGTAGCTCAGCTGGGAAAAGCAAAAAAGTCCTTTAAAGTGTTTAAAAATATGTATTATAAACAATTAAAAACAATTAAACAATCACATAAACTAATCCATAAACAGAAAAGAGGGTCAGTGTGGGAACAGCAAATGAAACGGAAGTCTTCACCCACTCTCAGAAGGCAATGACACCGGGAGAGAGACAACTCTCCCTGGGGAGGGAATTCCATGATTTTGATGTCACAATCAAGAAGGTCCTTTCTCAGGTTGTAACCCATCTAGCCTCAGATGGCATGGTGCTGTGGTAGGTTCATGTGGGAATCGGCTATCCTTAAGGCTATCCTTTTGGTATACTGGTCCCAAGCTGTATAGGGCTTTAAAGGTCAGTACCAGCACCTTGATTTGGGCCTAGGCACTAATGGAGAGACTACAACTCTATGCAGTCAGCATTCTGGTTGCAGCATGTGTAACTTCCTTCAAGCGCAGCCTCGTGTAGAATGCGTTGCAGTAGTCTAATTTAGGTTTTTCCAGAGCATCTACCACAGTGGCAAGGGCCTTTTTTTTTGTCCTGGAAAGGCCACAGCTAGCTCAACAGATGAAGCTGGGGGAAAGCACCTCTTGCTATGGGTGGAGCATCCACATGGATGCTCTAATTGTAGCCACCCTGTAGTTTCCCTTTTAAACTGATTTCAAAGGAGGTTTTCTTTCAGTCCAGTTTACAGGAGGCACATAGACTCTCCTGTTTAATTTGAGGTGTCACAACCCTGATCCAGACCTTTCTCTCATTATTTTTTACTTCTTAACCAGTCCCTCAGGCTGGAGAGTTGTGCACCACGTCACCATCCCACACCCTCCTGCTATGTTTATTATCCCAGGTCCACTGTCACCCTTAGGAGTGTGAGGTAAAGTGGTTAGTGTGTTTCTTTTCACACATATACAGGATTCCTTAATCCTGTATCACAGAGGACATCATTTTTTAAACTAGACCCCATTGTCTGGGATCTTACAGAGCGTGTAGTGGGTTATCTGGGCTGAGGATAACACAGGAGTGACTTGTAATTCCTTCCCACTCCAGACTGCTAGCTGAGACTTTTACCAGAACTGAGAGGTGCATTGTACTAAAAAGTTACGTTTGTCCTTTTTGTAGTTCTGCCATAGACAGCTTGAATGAGTTCACTGGTTTTATCTGGGAACAGCACCCAAACCCTGCCCATGGAAATTAATCAGTATAGTCCCTACTGGACTCCCTGCCTAATCCCGGATACCTCCTGTGTCTTCTCCCTCCAAAACCAAACTGCCCTATTTGTCTGTTGGTTGTTTACAGTTAAACTGCCTCAGGATCCCCCCTCCCCCGCCTCAGCATTTTTTTCAGACTTTCAAATCTGAGTGGTCATCACTGAACAGGGAGAAAAGATGGCAGAATCATCTCCCTGTCCATCACATGAGGGCTCCTTGTGTTCCTTGTAGGGAAATCTCTCTGTGGTCATAGCCTTAACGAGCATGCTTTGGGCCTTTCGGAACCACTTTTAGTGACAGTTGGTGCAGTTCTCCACCATGGTAATAGCTGATCATTGCTCATGGATTTTGGAATAGCGGGATCACTGGGGATGACCCTGCCAAGCATTTTCATTGATTCCAAGGATGTGAGCATGTGACAAACAGTGCAATCCTAAACAAAGTTGCAGCCTTTTAAGCCCATTGATTTCAATAAACTCAGCAGGGTGTAATTCTGTTTAGGACAGCACTGTAAATTTCTCCATCCGGAATCAATGTGGCTTCAAAGCACTTATCTTTAGGTGAATCATTGCTATCATCTTTGTTTTTCTTATCACACTATGACCTCAGAACAGGTTCCATCAAACTGATGAAATCAATAAATATTATTGACTCACTCACTGTACAATGTCAAAGGTCATCATCAAAATCAGGATAACACAATGCTGGTTTAATTAACACTAAAAGTTATGCAGTTCAACAGAGCCCTTCTTTTACTATTAATTCTCCTCTGTCCCCCCAACAGACAATGCATTTCAGTGTACAGAATACTTTTTTCAAATAATCTCAAACGGAGAGGACTTACAGTGCCATCCTAAACAGAGTTACACCCTTCTGAGTCCATTGACTGAGCTCAGAAGGGTGTAACTCTGCTTAGGGTGGCAATGTTAGGCCTGTTTCTTCATGATGAGCACAAAAATGGCTTGTTTGTCATACTTGCACCCTCCCTGCTTCCCTCACCTGTCATGAACACTTGGAAACTTCCTAGTTCTCGAATCCTTTTTGTTGTTGTTGTTCAGTCGCACAGTCGAGTCCGACTCTTTGTGACCCCATGGACCAGATCACGCCAGGCCTTCCTGTCTTCTGCTGTCCTCTGAAGTTGGCTCAATTTCATGTTCGTTGCATCTATGACACTGTCTAACCATCTCTACCCATCTCCTCCTTTGCCGTCCCCGTCTTCTTTGACCTTCAATCTTTCCCAGCATCAGGGTCTTCTCCAGTGAGTGCTCCCTTCTCATTTGGTGGCCAAAGTATTTGAGCTTCAGTTTCATTATCTGGCTTTCCAGGGAACACTCAGGGTTGATTACTTTTAGGATTGACTGATTTGATCTTCTTGCAGTCCAAGGGACTCTCAAGAGTCTTCTCCTGCACCATAGTTCAAAAGAATCTATTCTTTGGCGCTCGACCTTCCTTATAGTCCAACTCTCGCAGCCATACATGACTACTGGGAATCCTACAGTAATTTTATTTCATTGCCAATAGAGCTATCTCACACTGATAGATTCTCCATTGCCTTTCCAATTACCCCTCTCAGTAAACCTGTTTAACCAAGTTGTTTACTGGGTAACAGCCCATTCTGAATGTGTGTGTGTGTGGGGGGGGGCTGCTATTGTATATCTAGAAACTACATAAGCCAGTGACCTAAAATATCTGTTCAGAAAACAATCAGCATATTTTCACACTGGGAGCCCTAATGAGTATTTATTAGAAAATCTGGTAGCCAATTTAGAAATGAATCATATCTAGTCTTCTAACCCAGATAAAAAGAAAATATCAAGAATGTCTCATCTGCAGTAGAGTTGGCTGGTAGCTCATAAGTTATTAAGTGTTCTGTGTTTTAGGAGGGTTATGCAGGTGCTAACACAAACTCCATATGCTTACTCATGAGGAAGAGGAGCTTCATTCAACCATTTTAAAAAAGACGGAGAAAGAAAGTAAGAGAATGTAATGTCTGCATTGGTCAGCAATCTCCATTACTAGCTGTATTTACTGTTAATTCTTGTATCATTGTGAAGTACTGGAATTTTTAATGGCTAGTGATGGGGGATTCTTTGTGGAAATGTGAATTGCTTTCAGCGTGGGTATCCCCACATGAAGTATCTCGAAGGGTATTGTTGTGTTTCACTACATAAATATTTTGTGTGTGTTTTATTCCTGTGTTTTAATGTGGGGTTTTATTAGTATGTGGCTGTGGTTTAAAATGCAGGCCACTCGAGTAAGAAAGGGAGGGGGGCTGAATGGTTGATTGAAGTGTGTCATAACTGGATGGCAGCTGTACCCTGAGGGAAGAATTGACTGGTTTGTTTGTGTATGTGAGAGAGAAGGAAGTTGACTGGGTGAAGAGAATGAATGAGGAAAATAAGCCTGTGTAACCATTAGCCTAAGTGGCAAGTGAGGAATATTCGCCTATATGGAAGTTATGAGCCTAAGTGGTAAAAGACTTTTTGGCTAGGACTATTTAAGGAATTTTAGAGAAAGGAGGAGAACTGGACTTATAAGCATTACACTTATTATTTATTTATTTATTTATTTATTTTTCATATTTATATCCCGCCCTCCCCAATGGGCTCAGGGCGGCTGAAACCGTTATGCTATTATACTTCTAAATAAACTCAGGCCCCGGTCATGCGGGAGGTTTTGCCCCGCAAGAGGGACGGATCGGGGGCGCATCAAATGGGCGCGATCACACCGCAACATCTGGGAAGTGGAGCACACCCGTCCCCAATCCGTCCTTTCCGGGCGAAACCACGCATCAAAAGAAAAACCTAGAAAAGAGTACTACCTACCTGAAGCTCCACAGCAAAGACAGCCATGGGATCGCCGGTGCGTCTGTCTTCCGCAGCATTTGAGGCTCCCGGCCAAACTGCGCATGCACCCACATGCGCAGCCAGCTGCCTCGCTCTCCATTCTGTGGCTTTCCCCCCCCCCCGGCATCTAATCGTGCCAGGGAGCAACTGCACGGCGGCTCGAGGGATCTGTCTGATCCTGCCGCTGCGC
>NW_015175372.1:465344-514501 GCF_001447785.1 Gekko japonicus
TCTGTGCCTTTCCCCCCCCCCCCGGCATCTAATCGTGCCAGGGAGCAACTGCACGGCGGCTCGAGGGATCTGTCTGATCCTGCCGCTGCGCGTCTATTTTGCTGCATCTCAGAAAAGCCGCGCTTTGGCCATGCTCCCCCCCCCCGTGTGACTGGGGCCTCAGTTTGTTTAAGAGAGAACAATTGTTTTATTGAGAGTAAAGGAGCCCCTTTTACCTCAGAGCCCCCGCTCCCTCATGTTGACCGTTCTATCATTCTACCAAGTATAATTAAGCCATCCTGTTCTTTGGATTCAACTAATGAAACTGAAGCTCAAATACTTTGGCCACTAAATGAGAAGGGAGCACTCACTGGAGAAGACCCTGATGCTGGGAAAGATTGAAGGTCAAAGAAGACGGGGACGGCAAACGATGAGATGGTTAGACAGTGTCATATTCATCAGGGATGTGATCTAGGTCAAACCTGAATGGCCTCGTGGTTTTCCCGATTTTCTTCAGTTTAAGTCTGAATTTTGCAATGAGTAGCTCATGATCTGAACCACAGTCAGCTCCAGGTCTTGTTTTTACTGACTGGATAGAGCTTCTCCATCTTTGACTGCAAATTATATAGTCAATCTGATTTCGGTGTTGCCCATCTGGTGATGTCCATGTGTAGAGTCGCCTCTTAGGTTGTTGGAAAAGGGTGTTCGCTATGACCAGTGTGTTCTCTTGACAAAACTCTGTTAACCTTTGCCCTGCTTCATTTTGCTTTCCAAGGCCAAACTTGTCTGTTATTCCAGTTACCTTTTGACTTCCTACTTTAGCATTCCAGTCCCCTATGATGATGAGGACATCATTTTTTGGTGTTAGTTCTAGGAGGTGTTGTAGGTCTTCATAGAACTGGTCCACTTCAGCCTCTTCTGCATCAGTGGTTGGGGCATAGACTTGGATTACTGTGATGTTGAATGGTTTGCCTTGGAATCGGACTGAGATCATTCTGTCATTTTTGAGATTGTATCTTAGGTTGTTGGAAAAGGGTGTTCGCTATGACCAGTGTGTTCTCTTGACAAAACTCTGTTAACCTTTGCCCTGCTTCATTTTGCTTTCCAAGGCCAAACTTGTCTGTTATTCCGGTTACCTTTTGACTTCCTACTTTAGCATTCCAGTCCCCTCTGTTATTCCGGACATCATTTTTTGGTGTTAGTTCTAGGAGGAGTTGTAGGTCTTCATAGAACCGGTCCACTTCAGCCTCTTCTGCATCAGTGGTTGGGGCATAGACTTGGATTACTGTGATATTGAATGGTTTGCCTTGGAATCGGACTGAGATCATTCTGTCATTTTTGAGATTGTATCCCAGTACTGACTGTTGCAATCTCTTGTTGACTATAAAGTCAACTAGGCTCTTAGACATAACAAAAGGACTGCTTGCTGAATAGGAATAGCTGAGTTTAGCTGGGCTGTGACTGATGAGTTGATGGATTTAGCTGGGCTGTGACTGATGAGTTGATGGGTTTAGCTGGGCTGTGGTAGTCAGCTATTCCTAGATCTGAATAAGAAGAGAAGAGAAGAAGAGAAGAGATTGGATTTATACCCCGCCCTTCACTACCCAAAGGAGTCTCAGAGCGGCTTACAAACTCCTTTCCCTTCCCCTCCCCACAACAGACACCCTGTGAGGTAGGTGGGGCTGAGAGAGCTCTGACAGAAACTGCTCTTTTTCAAGAACAGCTGTGCCAGAATAAGTGTATGTGTGATTGTGTTTTATTGTGTTTGGAATATTCTTCAGTAAAGAATCCATTTCTCTAAAGACTTGGTTTCTGCATTTATTTCTGGTTTTACAGGAGAAGACGGGACTCCTGTATACAAAAGCTTTGCTCCCTTTAGTGCCAATTGCTAATTAATTATCGTAATTCCCCATATTAATAACATATAAAAGCAATTTGGCTAACGGGGGAAATAGGCTCCTTTCCCCTCCACGCCAAATGACACGTTTGATCGCAGCCTTGGTTTGTTTTAGCAGCCCTTCTTCCCATTGCAGGTAGCTTTGGGTACCCTGGGATTGCTAAGGAATCTAGCCTCCATTGCCACCTCAGCCAGTTGTACTAGACAGATGCAGAATCTGGGTGTTTCAGAGGACATGCCTCAAAATAAGACATCTGGCCACCTATCCTGAAGTGCAGACAGCAGTGTTGAAGTAGAGGAAACAAATATTTTTGTCTTTGTAATGTACTGGTAATACCACAAGGTTTAAACCAGGCCAGGATTGTTGATTTGAATGCATCATTTTGGAAATTAGTTCATGTCTATAGGTTTCAAGTGGATTTAAATACCAAAACAGATTCAAAGAGCACTGGGAATTGTAATTTTGTGAGAATAATGAAACTTTTCTATTACCACTCCTTAGTGCATGCATCAACCATCAACCAAGAGAACCACATTTAGTTCCATCCCTAGCATGAGGCCTGCACTTCAGAGAGGCTCACAGATTTTCCATTCCTCTGGCAGCAGCTGTTTCAAAGTAAAAAACAAACAGCCAACAAGGGTTGGCAAGAACCTTAGCCACTTTCCTAAAACATAGGATAAGTGCCATATTAAGCGAATGGTGCTCAGAAAAGCCAGAGGTGGTTTCTGACCCATTGAGTATCACTGGTTTAGCTCACTTATGATTTTGGTGTAAATTTGTCACAGTTAAAATACATGGCATAGATATATCTACTTCTTAATCAGTATATAACTTTATAATCTTTATAATCTGGTACGTGTGCTTTGTGCGCATGCTGCATGATGTGTGTGCTTTGTGCACATGCTGCATGATGGCATCACCCGGAAGTGACATCATCATGCTGGGCACGTCACACAGCAATGCTCTAGCATTTTGGTCAAAGGTCTATGGAGACCACAGAATTTTGCCAAAATGCTAGAGCATCACCATGCAGTGTGCCCAGCATGATGACGTCACTTCCAGGTGATGTCATCAAGCTGATGACATTGACATGGGAGGGGCTGTTTGGGGCGGGGGTTTCCCCCACCAGCTAGCTGGCTGGCAAATAATTGGAGCCCCCCAAGTTGGAGGAAACCCACCCTGATGGGGGGTCTGGCAACCCAGGGAAATGCTGATTGCCACTTGGGAGTCCGGAAGCAATTTTTCTCCAGGCCAGTTTGGCCAGTGGTCACTGTAGGTATGGAGGAGGAGGTATTTATGAATTTCCTGCATTGACCTCAGGAGGTCCCTTCCAACTCTATACTTCTCTATGATTCTATGAACCCTGTTGGAAAAACCACAAACTTCTATCACACAACTTTTGAATTCATTAGAAGAATATGGACAAGTAGCTGGCTTAATTTTTAGAAAACAAAAATTTTGACAAAAAACTACTAAAGAGCAGATCCAAGTTACAAGAGATTTCGGGGATTGAAGTTCACAATTAAAATATCTAGGGATTACCCTAACAAACAGATGTAGTTCCCTTTTTAAAGATAATTATCTGAAAGTGTTAGCCGAAATTTAAAAAGATTTGGAAAAATGGAAGGATCTGCATATATATTTTATGGGGCGAATAGCCACAGGGAAAATGAATGTTCTACCAAGACTGTTATTTTTGTTTCAGGCTATTCCATTTTTTAAAAACCAACAATATTTAAAAGAATTGGACAAATTGATAAAACAATTTATTTGGCAAGGAAAAAGACCCAGAATAAAACTGAAACTTTTACAAGTCTCGAAGGAAAGAGGAGGATTTGCATTTTCAGACTGGTCCACATATTATAAAGCAGCATCTTTGACATGGATAAACGAATGGACTACTTTGGAAAATACAAGACTTTTAAAGTTAGAAGGCTACGACTTGTTATTAGGTTGGCATGCTTTTGTATGGTACGAAAAAAGTACTACCCACATTTATTTAGAGCATCATTGCTGAAAACTTGGGAAGAAACGAAGAGACTGTTCTATACAAAGATACCTAAATGGTTTTCACCACTGGAAGCCTTTATGTAGTGTTCACAAAGCAAACAATGTGGCGATATAAAGATCTTATTTTAACAAAAATAAGTTAAAGTCACAAGACATTCTTCAGCAGCATGATACATATTTGAACTGGTGGGAAAACACAACTTGACTCTAGATATGCTAAAAATAAACAAACTGACTTTTATGAAAAACTGATAGAGTTAGATAAAATTTTACTATCTACGGATGAAAAGTTTATTAAAAAGTTTTACTTGTTACTAATAGACATAAAGATGCAAGATGAGGTGGTGAAAACCTCTATGATAAGATGGGCGCAAAACATAGGTCACAACATTGAATTAGATCAATGGAATAGTGTGTGGAAAACAAATAGTAAGTATACTAAAGCTATATCATACAAAGAAAATGTATATAAAATGTTCTATAGATGGCATATGACACCAGAGAGAGGAGGAAATGAAGAAGAGGAGGAGGAGGAGGAGGAGGAGATTGGATTTATAGTCCACCCTTCACTACCCAAAGGTGTCTCAGAGCGGCTTACAAACTCCTTCTCCCCCCTTCCCCTGTGAGGTAGGTAAGGCTGAGAGAGCTCTGACAGAAACTGCTCTTTTTCAAGAACAGCTGTGCCAGAACTATGGCTTTTATTGGGGGGCACACCAGGTGAAGAGGGATAAGCGAAAGAAGAGGAGATTGGATTTATACCCCGCCCTTCACTACCCAAAGGAGTCTCAGAGCAGCTCACAAACTCCTTTCCCTCCCCCTCCCCACGACAGACACCCTGTGAAGTGGGTGGGGCTGAGAGAGCTCTTTCGAGGACTGCCCTGCAGAGAACAGCTCTGAGAGAACTTGCGACTGACCCAAAGTCACACCAGCAGCTGTATGAGGAGGAGTGGGGAATCAAACCCTGGACTCTGGAGAGAAGAGACTGGATTTATAGCCCACCTTCACTACCCAAAGGTGTCTCGGAGTGGCTTACAAACTCCTCCCCCCCTTCCCCTGTGAGGTAGGTGGGGCTGAGAGACAGGAACTGCTCTTTTTCCAGAACAGCTGTGCCAGAACTATGGCTTGCCCAAGGTCATCCAGCCAGGTGCAAGTGGAGGAGTGGGGAATCAAACCCGGTTCTCCCAGATTAGAGTCCGCGCACTTAACCACTACACCAAACTGACTCTCAAAATTTTATCCGAATAAGTCAAATAATTGTTGGAAATGCAAACAAAATACTGGCTCTTTCTTTCATATGTGTTGGCCATGTAAAAAAAGTAAAAAATACTGGGCATGGATACATGAGATACTTCAGAAAATGTTAGAAATAACTATTCCATTTGTACCAGAATTGTTTTTATTGAATATAATACCAGAAAGGTTTAGAAGAACAGATTTGTATATGATTGTACATGTTATAACAACTGCTATATGCAAAATATTGGAAAAATGAAGAAATACTATCAAAAGAATAAATAATCTACAAATTAATGGAGACGGCAGAAATGGACAAATTAACATTGTTACTGCAAGATAAAAATGAAGAAATTTTTGAAGAAACATGGTTAAGACTTTATAAAGGGATTGAAAATTATTTGCAATGACACTAAGTAAAAACATAGAAGGAAATTGAAAAAGTGAATACATTTTTCAAAATGGATAGGTGCAAAAAAGAATGGTTTATATAGAAAACTTATAGATGAATTGTTAGATGCTCTCCTTTATATGTTTTGTTTTATGTGTTATGTTTTTGCATTATGTGTGTGTTGAAAACTAATAAAATGTATACATATGAAAAAGAAAGAAGATGGGGGAGATAAAAAGTAGGTAGGTTCATAAGTGGGTGGGTAAGAGAAAAGAAAGCACAGAAAGGTGAGGATATGGAGGTTGTCAGGAGGAGGGAAATAGGAAAGAGTATGTGGAGAGCAATACAGGAGAAAGTAAGGTGCCCCTGCCAGTCCTTGCAGGTTCTCTACCATACAACTACGGCCCAGCTTGGTGGCAAGTACTGCACAGCTTTGTCTGGCTCAGACCAGTAGCTGGCCTCTTAGCATAATTTTCCCAGGTAGAGGCTGTAGGGGTAGGGAAGGAGGGAAAGATGAAGATATGGGTAGATAAAGGTTTGTTTACTGATGGTTTGGAAGGACAGAATAAAGCATGAAAGGGGAAAGGCCATGGGGGTTTTCAGGGGAAGGAAGGATGAAATAGTGGGGGAGGGGAAAATAAGATGCTCCCCAACAGGGGCTTGTACATGACTCTTTTGCAAACTCACCTGGAAGCAGAATTGACTCAAATAGCCAAACGAAATAAAAACATAAGCCAAAATAATTAATTATATTCTGCCAATAAAAGCAATAAAGGTGAGGTATATTTGGGTCTACAAAGCCCAAGGGGTGCTCAAGATACTCGATAGTATTTGTGTTGGAAGCAGTAAAAGAATACTGCTGAAGTTCTATAATTTCCTTTAGCTTGAGTGGTACATATACACGGGCTTTGGTTACAGGAAAAAAAAACATCCTGAATGCTCCTGCTTTTGTCCCATATACATTGCATCTTCTTTGAGTCTCTTTCCTTCATAACAGGTTGGAGTAATACAGTAATATATTCCTATGCCACAGCACTGTGGTTGTAACAGAGGACGCATAGAGGCTGCCAAAACCACTTCAGAGACCATAGATGCAGAGCCAGTAAAGTGGTGTCTGGCAACAAGCATTCAGCCTGGGATTCTGCAATGCTCTTCTTTACTTAATATATTTTCCACCCAAAATCCAAATCATCGTCTTCTCTTTTCAAAGCCAGGATATTTCCCCATAAACTCAAAGTCACATCCACCAATTTTGATGCACCGATATTACTTACATTTTGAGCAACTTTTAAATGAAGGCCAGCAGAAATATTTGTGTTGCGGCCAGACTAAAACAGAAACATACAGATCACCATTCATAAGATCTTCAGCCCTAACATGCTTTGTCCTGCACTAGACTCATTCTGTCACTGAACCCAAAATAATTCACTTGATAAGCTTACCCTTGCCCTGAGAACTAGTGGTTCTTCCACCAAATATGTTGTTTACGGGTATCTCATCCCAGCTAGGGATGCCATGAACTTATCAGTGAACCTGTTTAGCAGCTGAACTGACCTTATTCAACACTCACAATCAAACTGTGAGATGATCATGAATATGTTCAGATTGTGTTGAGCAATTCAAATAGCTGCCAAATAGATACATAGTGAAGTTGCAAAATGGAGATGAGAGTTTGTTTTTCTCCACTTCCAGCTGGATGGGGACAGAAAGTGCTTCTTTCTCTTCTCTGCAGCTCAAGCTGACAGCTTAGGGTGGGGAGAATGGAAGGCCAATCAGCTGGTCTACTGATTGTGCACACTGCTAAATTCGCAGCATCTCAGCAAGTCTGGAAAGCAGCAAAGTTTCCAGAATGGGAGATCAGAAGAACCCAATTTGGAGTGGGCTCCTGATACCCCCCAAGTCTTAGTTGGGTAGAAAGGAAAATGTTCTCAGTAGATTGGAAACAGACTCCCAGCTGATCCCAAATCTGCTGGAAGTCAGCCTCTGTTGGCTGAAAGTAGCCTGTCCCTATGAATAGACACAGATAGGTTGTGAACAGCTGAACAACCCATCAATTAATTGGTTGCCTGATCACTGCTGTGAATGGGAAGTGTTCTGAAGTAGGAGGTGTTCAATCATCCATAACTCCAACCCTGCCAGAATTTACAGTCGTTGTAATCCAATCTTGTTGACATCGGTCAAACTCACTTCCAAGAAAATATGCTTAGGACTGTAGTTTTCATGGGTGAAGAGAGGAGTAATCTTGCTGAAGGAAAATAACATCATTGCTGTTCCCACATCTCAGTCCTTGATCATTTAAGTTGACCTTTGCATGGTGGAAGGTGGGTTAGAATTTTTTCTTTATGGAAAGGTTTAAATGATTTTGGTTTGGGGGGGGAGGGGAAGCAAGCATCTATCTTTTGCCATCCAGAGAAAGTGGATATCAAAAATATTGAATTCTGTGGTTGCTAGATCAAAGCCTGCAGCTGAAAATATGTGGTTGAAGAATGTTCTTTAGTTATTTTCAATGAGGTTCTTATAAGGCAGCAACTGCTGGTTTTGCGTAGATTCTAGGCATACCATCTGGTGTTTGTCTGGAAAACTAGGTAGCTTGGATTCTTAGCTTTCATTTGAAAAAAAAGGAAATAACAACAACTAAAGCTTTGTATTTTTTTAAGGTATGAGAGAAAATGTGCCAGCACTATTCTGCCCAATTGTTTAGTAAGCAGCAAGACTGCTTCCCTCTCCAACATTCTAATGTAAGCTTACTTCCGTGCAGCGACAATTCTCCTTGAAGCTTGCTGTAGCTCTGAATACAGCAGCAATAGAGCACCCAATCTGCAGTTTCTCCCTCACCTCAATCCTCTGCAGCCACCTCCCCTCCCATGCACTTAAAAAAAAACCCAGTCATTTACATATCATCCATGGGTCGTGAAGAGTCGGACTCGACTGTGCGACTGAACAACAACAACAAAAATAGCATGAAACTACAGTGATAGTTGCTAATTATAAGCTATGATAACCTATTTACTAATTGACACATCAGGTTACTTTAAAACAGGTTAGTTTAAAACAGGGGTGGCCAAACTTGCTCAGTGTAAGAACCCCATAAAATAAATGTCAGATGTTTGAGCGCCACAAGACAGGAACACATATTACACTCACATTTTTATTTTTAAAAATATGCAAATCTGCTTTTGATTAACATTAAATGAGATTGCCAAAAATAAAAACAAAAGGGGTAAAAAGAAATATTGATAATTATATTTATTTGTTGGCTAATGATATTGATTCATTTAAGATAGAGAAAAAGAGAGAGAGATAGAAAGAATGAAAGAGGTGGAAAGAAAAAGAGAGAGAGAAACAAAGAAAGCCAATAGATGGGAGGGAGGGAGGGAGGGAGGGAGGGAAGAAGTATGCCTCCCCTTTGCTTCCCCAGCTGCCCTGCCAGGAGCTGCACAATATGTGTGAAAAAGCTGCATGTGGCTCCCGAACCACAGTGTGGCCACCCCTGGTTTAAAACCAGTAATTGACCTATAAAGGTTTCCCTTGCTCGAAAGCCAGTTGAATCCGACTCTAGGGGTGGTGCTCATCTCCGTTTCCAAGCCGAAGATTCAGTGCCGTCTGAAGACTTCTCCGTGGTCACGTGGCCAACAAATTGACCTATAGATGATACCATTAGGCTTCAATTGACCTATAGATAAAGCCTAATGCTATAGTGATATGTCAGTTACTGATTTTTTTGGGGGGGAAACTCTGAAAAGCTCCCTGCTAGTGCTTGAGAAGAATAGCTGCCACAGAGGGCTGAGGCAAAGAAAATGGTGCCATCGTGAGCTGGACCTCTTCCCAGCCATGTGGCATGGAAACACACTTTGACTGTGATTTTTCTGAAAAGATCTTTCAAAGGAGGTCTGGGAAAGAGTAAAGCAAAATAAAGCTTTGGTAATGAGCTGTTAGGAGACAGCATTGTGTTAATGTAAAACACAACAAACAGATAAAAAACAAAGCTTCCATGTGTAAGCAACCTAGGTATAGGTCATTGTTACCAATGGCATATAACAGAAGCTGTTATCACCTGTTGCATATTTCCCATGGAGTACCAGTAGGAGGACATAAAGAGTTTCAAAATATCACTCTAGGGGTTGCAGTTGTTGCTGTTGGACTAAGATCTGGGCAACTAAGGTTAGAACCCCCACTCTGTCATGGAAGCTTCCAGGGGAGCTTGGGATTTGCATGCTGTCAGCCTAACCTACCTCACAGGGTTGTTCTAAGAATAAAATGGAGAGAGGAAAATGATACAAACTGCTTTGGGTCCCCACTGGAGAGAAAGGTGGAGTATAAATTGCATTTTAAAAAGAGAGGGAAAAGGGAAACCATGCAATTGGAAGTTGGGCAGCCCAAGAACCAAAGACTGGAAGATATGCCTAAAGCCCAGTATCTTTGCAGAATATGAAATATTCTCCCCTTGAAATGTAAAAAGTTATGCAGAAGTCCATGTGTTCATTCCTAACAAATTAGCTTGAAAATTCAGCACTACCATGCCAACCTTGATTCTTGTTGTTTGTTTGCCCCCAACATGCAGTCCCATGCAGTGCGACTAGCAGAATCCCGCTGTCCTGTTACACCTAACAACCGAATATCTCCTTGGCTTCCTTTTCTGCCTGGCCACGTCCTTCCTTCCAGCACTGCACAGTTGCTTCTGTCTTGTCTCACAGTACGGTGTACACTTTTGCTTTCCCTTTGGCTCAACATTTCTTCAACTGCCCCCCCATACAGTATAAACCCATATAGAATATCTTCAGTCTAAGCCCACAGATATCAATCAAACTGGAATAACTCTGCATAGGATTGCAGAATGTTTACACAGTACGGAGTACACAGGTTGGGTCCAGGGCAGTGTTCCCTCTAAGCTGAGTTAGTGTGAGCTAGCTCACAAGTTTTTAGCCTCCGGCTCCTGCATTTTTGTCTTAGCTCAGAAAGGATAGCTCCAGAGCAAACTAATTTATGCAGTAGCCAAATTGCTTGCTCATAACTTTAATGCGAGTAGCTCACAAAATAGAATTTTTCCTCACAAGTCTCCACAGCTTAGAGGGAACATTAGTCCAGGGTCCCTACCTGTGTGGTGGTCAGATATGAGTTGCAGGTTCTCCTCAATTCCTGTGTACACAGTGCCCAAATCAATTTGTAACTGTGACTCATTTGGAGAAGAGATTTCTGCCCCCCCCCCCATTATTCTGGCCTGAAATAATCTGTGAGCGCTGTTCAGCCCATTGGGGAACCTCACACTCATACACATGGGCTTCCTCAATGGGCCAAAAAGTGGCTAGTCAGGACTGGTTTTAGTCAGGTTGAATGGGATGGGGATGGGGAACGTGAATCCCTTTCCCCACAATCTCCACAGTTGTAATCTGAATCAGGTATTTTATTTCTGGGAACCAAGGGCAATCCGCAACTCACTTCTGACTGTTACCCTGGGCCCCAGCTGTGTGGTTTGTAACATGTAGATATTTAGGTACTCTACAGATATTTTATCTCTAGCAATGATTGCATGATATTCCTTACCTCCTGATATAGGTTAACTAAAGCTTGATCCACATGTACACCAGAATGAGGTAGAAACAACGTAGTAACATCCTAAGGTAACAGAAGGAATTTTACCATTTTACAGATATGGAATCATGTTTTGGAATTCTCACATATGTTTTTTTTTTTTAAAAAAAAAATCTCCCTGAACACTAGCACAAAGGGCTAGAAACTCTGTCCCTAGTGTGCTACTGAGTGTTAGTGTAGGACTGGAGGGATTCAGGTGCACATCCAAACTCTGCCATGGAAGAGTTTTCTAGGTGACCTTGGCCAGTTCTACACACACTCTGCCTAAACTACCTCACAGGGCTGTTGTGAAGATAAAATGGAGGAGAGGAGAATAATGCAATGGGGAGAACACTGCGGTATAAATCAAGCAAATAAACATTCAGGATTTTTTTTAACAGAGGAAACATTAAAAATGGCATCCTCACTCCACTCTGAATCGCATATTCCACTTGAGCACCTCTGGATTCTACCACTTCATTCTGTTGCGTCTGGAGACCAGGGCTTGCTTCCTTTGTTAAGCAGCTATTGGGGGGGGGGGCATCACAATAAGGAGAAAAACCAGACCGCTCAATTTCTACCAGTAACAAAACAAGCAATGAGGAATGCTGTTTATTTGATAGAATTGAAAAGAATGAAGATGACTTCCCTGCCTTTATCCCTTCCTGGAATCTATCCCAGTGTTAGATAACAAGAAAGCTATGCTAATAATTTTCTACCTAAACATGCAAGCGTTAAAGGACTAACATTCTATCTGGCATCTTTCATACAGCCAAAGTTGCACAGGTATCTTCTAGAGGATTTAACAGTCTTTAAGGTCCTTGGTCAAAACGTTTGTTGATCAGTACAATCAGAGTAAACCTTTCCACCATGTGGAATCTGTGCATAAGGTTAAGGGAGGGTGCACCAAAAGGACAGGGATTAATGAATATTCACAACACTAGCAGTGCAGTTCTAAACAGACTTATACCCTTCTTAGTCCATTGAAGTCAATCGGCGTGTGTGTGTGTGTGTGTGTGTGTGTGTAACTCCTCTTAAAGGTAAAGGTTTCCCTTGCTCGAAAGCCAGTCGAATCCAACTCTAGGGTGCGGTGCTCATCTCCATTTCCAAGCTGAAGAGCCAGCGCTGTCCGAAGATGTTTCCGTGGTCATGTGGCTGGCACGACTAAACGCCGAAGTGCACGGAACCTTCCCACCGAAGCGGTACCTATTTATCTACATGCAGTTTCTTGCTTTCGAACTGCTAGGTTGGCAGGAGCTGGGAGCAGAGATGGGAGCTCGCTCTGTCATGTGGCACTCGGGTCTCGAACTGCTGAACTACCAACCTTCCAGTCTGTACTCTTAGTTTTCACCTGGAAAGATGTCCTTGTGAGAGACATTTGTAAGACAACCATGCTGTCAAGGTTACAGAACAAAGTTTTATTCATGGAATAAATCTTATATCCTGAATAACATGAAATCTTATATCCTGAATAAAACTCTGTTGGTCTTAAAGGTGTGACTGGGCTTCAGCTTTCTTCTGCTGCTTCAGATCAACATGTCTACCCACATGAATCTATCAAGGTTACAGTTATTTGACCAGAAAAAATGTTCTGTTCAATCAGCAGAAATAATTCTTGGAAAAATTGAAGTGAATATATTTTAAGCACTACTTTACAAAGCGTGCTGCAAAAAAAATATTTACACTAAATCGGCACAACCTGCGACCCAGCGTCCTGAACCAGCTATGCATTGTAGTATGCTGTGCAGTCCCAAGTAGTCTGGTAAATATGATCCATATGCTGTAGTAAAGGCTTCTGCACATGCATTGCCTGTCTAGATCCTTCAAAGGGAAAAGCTGTTGCATAAATGTTAAGTGGGAATTCCCACACACAACACTTGTAGTTTCAAGCATGATGTTCCATGTTGGATCAAGACTGTATAAGCTCTGCCAAGTACACAGGCTAAGTCACTCAGTTCTCACTTATATCCAGAATTCAACTTTGATGGCCTTAAAGATGCCACTGGACTCAGTTCTCATATCTGTTGTTAACTCTTTCATTTGTATGCTAATTTGCTGCTATTCACAGGTCTTACCAACTGTGTTAATCCAATCTTAACTATACTTATCGCTCAGTTACTTGACTCTAATGATCCCTTCCTGGTAACTAACCCCCTCCCTCCCTCCCTCCCTCCCTCCACATAAAAGCTTATACCCAGAATTAAACTTTGTTCTTAAAGGTGCCACTGGACTCAAACTTTGTTCTGTTGCTTCAGACTAACACGGCTACCCATCTAGAATGTAAATAGCCATCTAGTGGCAGAAAGTTGCACTGCAGGCAAAATGGAATATGGTGGTTTCAGGCTGTTGCCTAATTTGCATCCTTGAAGGAGTTAAATTATTTATTTTGTTAAAATGCCTGTGTAACTGATAAAGCTAAAATACTAGCATGTATGGTTGTGACTGAGGTACTATACTGCTGTGCTGACATGCTTCTATCCACCCTATACCTAGAAGGGTCTTCTTGGGTTATAAGTGGCTTTCTGCTTTAGATAAATCACTGGCCATTTTTAGTACAAGGCTAGAAACTCTCCATCCAAGAACCAATGGTTGAAGTGTTTCATTAATGAAGACCCTGTCTCTGCTGAGTACCATGCTTTGCAGCTCCCCTAAATATCAGAGTAATATACAGTCAGATATAGCGGCAGACTCCCTCTTTCATATCAGCCCACACAATTATCATCACACTATATAAAATAAAATATAATTGCAAGAAGAATCCATTCACATCCCAAGCCCCAAGGGGAATCCTATGGGAATGCTTTCTCACCCCAACCAAGGTGCCTTTCTGTGAGTCTCCAATGCCCGTCACACCCAGCCATGTCTAACAGTCAGTATTTGCAAGACAGTATCAGCATACCCTACCACTTTGCAAGGCAGACATACAAAAACAAACAAACAAACAAAACACTAACCAAATACTCTGTGAGGCAGGATCATCCTCACTCATTACCAACTACCTAGCTACAGCATTAGTCATTCTAGCTCACCCTGTGAGGGAACCTGGCCAATGATACCAGTCATCCAGGTTTTCCCACCTCCTAGCTGCAATCACCTGGCACTAGTCAGGTAGAAAGACATCAAGGGGGCTTCCTTGGCTTCACCATTTTGAGTTGGTTCTACAACCTGGACATTCTTCAATGACAAACATGGGAGTTGGTTTTCATCCTCAGAACTTTCACCATTGAAACAAGACAACATTGATATCTAACTTTGCTAGGGCTGCCAAATCCCCCCGGGGGAGCGCAAAATCCCCCGTCCCAGAGGCCCATTCCCAGACGCTGGGGAATCTGGCCCCGGGGGGAACCCCGCCCCGGCGTGCGTGTCACAGGGCATTGACGTCATGATGCCGGGCACGCTGGGGGCGGGGCCACGGCCATACAAGGGAAAACTCTATAGTTTCCCCTTGTATGGTCATGGCCCCGCCCCCCGCGTGCCCGGCGTAATGACGTCAAGAGTTGGTTCTACAACCTGGACATTCTTCAATGACAAACATGGGAGTTGGTTTTCATCCTCAGAACTTTCACCATTGAAACAAGACAACATTGATATCTAACTTTGCTAGGGCTGCCAAATCCCCCTGGGGGGCGGAAAATCCCCCGCCCCAGAGGCCCGCTCCCAGACGCCGGGGAATCGGGCCCCAGGGGGAACCCCACCCCGGCGTGCGTGTCACAGGGCAGTGACGTCATGATGCTGGGCACGCTGGGGGCGGGGCCACGGCCATACAAGGGAAAACTCTATGGTTTGCCCTTGTATGGTCATGGCCCCGCCCCCAGCGTGCCCGGCGTAATGACGTCATTGCCCTGTGACGTGAATGCGGCACACCGGGATCCCCCAGGAGTCCCCCGCCGGCGGGGTAAGTCACAGTTGGCAACCCTAAACTTTGCTGTGACTTTGTTGAGGCCCTTTTCAAACTGCCTTTGTATTCCATTTTAGTAACTGGTTGCTAATGGTTTTTTTCTGTCATTTCAGACAGACCTGTTTTAGTAACCGGCTGCTGGTGGAATTTATTTACCTGTTCATACAAAGCTGCTTGTGTCAGGTTAGCAAAGCATGGTTGAGCCGCTTTTGAAGGACACTGCTTTCTTCCCTTTTCTACCCCTTTGTTGCTTTCTTCCATTTTCTGCCCCTTCATTGCGCTTCTGAATCACTGTGGTGTCCTGTTCAAAATGTCCATAACGCTTCCTACAATGCTACTTTCCCCCACCCTTTTTTGCCATGCAATCTTCCTCAGACTTTTTTTTGGTGAATGTTCTAATTTGAGTGCTATAGCTCTAAACAAATATAGCACTGTATAGTGGCACCACTGAGATGTTTAAAAAGAACCATCTCCGAGGAAGATCATACAGTGAAAAAGGGTGGTGGTGGGCAATGTTCCCTCTAAGCTGTGGAGTCTTGTGAGCAAAAATTCTACTTTGTGAGATACTGGCATTAAAGTTGTGAGCAAGTGATTTGGCTACTGAGGTCCCGGTCCTGCCGAATTTGCCGCAGGAGAGCCATGGGTGGTGGGCAGATTATCGGGGCGTGATCACACCACAACATCTGGCAAGTGGAGCACACCCGTGGCCAACCCATGGCATACCGCCGAAAAAGTGAAATAAAAAAACAGTACCTCGTATGTAGTGGCAAGCAGTTTGCCACGGGCTGCCTCTGGACTCCTGCGGTGTGATCGCGCTGGCCCCTCGTTAATTCGCAGGTGGGGAGGTCAGGACCCATGGTTTGCCACCAATGCATCGGATCACGTTCTGGTGGTTCTAGTGCAATTAGCCATACCTCCCCCCCCCCCCCCCCTTTTCGGCCCAGAAATGTAAAATTTCCAGAAATTTTGAAGCCACAAGGGGGAAAAGCTTTTTTTTCTGGCAGGAAAAAATGGAAATTTGGGGGGGAAATTGAAACACATGCAATACTTGCTGTCCTATCAAACTTCAATTAATTTGACTGCTTTAATAACACAAAAGACATCATTTATAACTTAACATACCGAATCACAATAAGTATGAAATCCCCGTCCCTTTATCGGTTTCCTTGAAATTAGGCCAACAACTAATAACATTCGGTTTAGTATGGTAATGTGAAAAGGGTCTGAGATTTGGCTTCTGATCCCTCTCCCACCAAAAATCTTAGCTATGTCTAGAAATGTAAAATTTCCAAAAATTTTGAAGCCACAAGGGGGGAAAGCTTTTTTTTCTGGCAGGAAAAAATGGAAATTTGGGGGGGAAATTGAAACACATGCAATACTTGCTGTCCTATCAAACTTCAATTAATTTGACTGCTTTAATAGCACAAAAGACATCATTTATAACTTACTTAACATACTGAATCACAATATTTGAATTATTTATGAATTTAAAATATTTCTACAAGCCAAATTTTAAATATACCCAATGCTTAAAACTGCAAGCTGATGGAAAATGGCATCTGAGATTTGGCTTCTGATCCCTCTCCCACCAAAAATCTTAGCTATGTCTAGAAATGTAAAATTTCCAAAAATTTTGAAGCCACAAGGGGGGAAAGCTTTTTTTTCTGGCAGGAAAAAATGGAAATTTGGGGGGGAAATTGAAACACATGCAATACTTGCTGTCCTATCAAACTTCAATTAATTTGACTGCTTTAATAGCACAAAAGACATCATTTATAACTTACTTAACATACTGAATCACAATATTTGAATTATTTATGAATTTAAAATATTTCTACAAGCCAAATTTTAAATATACCCAATGCTTAAAACTGCAAGCTGATGGAAAATGGCGTGGTGTCCGGGGTGATTCTCGGGCTGCTCCCAAGTTCTCCCATCCTTCTTGCTTCTTTTGGAGACTCCCCCCCAAAACTTTGTGTCAAGTTGGGCTCCTCCTGGATCTCTCGGAGGGAGGCCAGGTGCAGGAGACTTGTGCGGTCCCACCCGCAATGGCAGGTAGCAGGGGAGAGATTGTTCCATCCCAATGCAGGAGCAAGAGGAGAAGCAGGCATGGTTCCATGCCCTGCATTAGCTACGACCTCCATTTTTAGACTTTGTTTTTCAAGTCTGATTTGCAACAAAGGTAAAGGCGTTTGTCCATTTGTGTCCTCTTATTATCTGTTGAAGACCTTCATGGAATGACCCTTTAAGAATATCTCCAACTCTGGAAACAATTTGCGGCTGCGAAAAGGAGTGGAGCAAAAGAAATGAAAATGGTGATGGTAGGGGGAAACAAAGAAACCCCAGCAAAGGAAATGATAGTGATAGACTTACAAAATACCGAAGTGGGACAGTTAACTCTGGAACAGTTCAATGAATTCCTGATCAATGAGGTGCGACTGGCAGCGGAGGAAACCTGTAAAAACATCATCAAGAAACTTCAAAACCTGACGCAGAACTCGAGAATGAGGAGGAGTCTGCGCTATATCAGTTAACCCCTGAGATTCCCAAGAAAGAACAGGACAATAGCAAGAAAGAAAAGATACAGGATTCATCTCTTATTTTTACAAAGAAAAGAAGAGATAGTTTTAGGAAAGATAAAGAATTAAAGAACTCTGTAAAGCACGCTGCGAGAATAGAACTTATAAAAGCGATCAGGCAAAAAGAGAAGAAATCAATTGAAAGAAGAGCAAGGCGTCCGCATAAGAAAAACCACAAAGAAAACAAAATAGAACTGGCAAAACAGAAAAGGCAGAACCTGGAAATGAAATACCTCGAGTATAAAGGGGCAAGACATTTATTTGTGATTATTAAAAAGAAGGTGCCCCAGAAGACAACACTGCAGTATGTATGTGGCAGCAAAATAACCTCTTCTGCCTATTTAAATTATGGAAGGCTCAATAGTTTTTGTGTTGGATGTTTAAGTTTCGGGTAGTCTAACTGTTCGCATGTTTAAACGTAGTTAGCAAAGTTCTGTATACTTCGTAAATTAAACGGAATATTTAGGGAGTACATAGTTGTCTTAATGTAAGAAGTTAAAAGTAAAAATATACAATGAAAGAGGGAATGTAGCAGTGTATTTATAATTTTGTTCCCGTATGAATTTAAAGGTTTTTGTGTAGGAAGTTTAAGTACCGGGTAGTCAAGCTGTTTGCATGTTTAAACGTAGTTAGTAAAATTCTGTATATTCTGTAAATTAAATGAAATATTTAGGGAATGTTACCTTAATGTAAGAAGTTAAAAGTAAAAACATACAGACAATGAAAAAGGGGATGTGTCAGGGTATTTATAATTTTGTTTCCTTATGAATCTAAATGAGATGCAAAGTTATGGAATAATAGTATGAATAAAATAATAGAAGTAAATATGGAGGTATAGAACAGAGTATGATAGGCCCCGGTCACACGGAGCATTTGCCCCGCTGAAGGCACAGGAGTCCCACGGAGTATCCGGGCGCAATCACACGAGAACATCTGGGAGGCATAGCACTCCCGTGGCGAACCCGTGGCAAGCCGCTGAAGAACACATCATTATGTTACTTCTGTTCGGTGAAACTCTTTGTTGTAAGAAGCAATGGTATTTTTTGTTTGTTTGTTTGTTCTGAAAACAAATAAAAAGATTTAAAAAAAACAAACTGCAAACTGCAAGCTGATATACCCTACGCTGCCTTAGCCCATATACATTAATTTTTGCTATCTGAAAAGTAGAAAAAAAATAAGAATTAAACATAAAACACAAACTTTGTGTTAAATAACACAAAATATGTTATTTGGTCATAAAAAGGGTCAATAATAATATCTGCACAGCTAGATATAGTTCTTCCTTCTGTAGCTACTTTCAGAGTTTTCTTCTGAGGCTTTGGTGCAGTTTCTTCCCCACCTCCTTCTGATATTTTTTCCCTCCAGCAAGACAGGGCAATAAAATACTTGATACTCAGTTTGGGGCTATATGTGTCATAGTGGTTTGAGGGAGAGGGGAAAAGGTCATTCCCAAGAGAAGAGTCAGGTCAAAAGGACCACAGAATTGATGAAAGCCCTGCATGCTGCCCTCATGAAGATCAGGTATCCTTCTTGGTGCAGAAATACATCTTGGATTTAAGAGATGTACATGTCTACAGCATGCCCACCTTGTCTTTAAAAGCATTTTACTCATTCTAAAAGACAAAATATTTCATAGGAGTTTATTTCAGTACTCCCCAAAATTCACAATTTTTCCATTGGAAAAACTGAAAAAAGGCCTCAGAAAGTCTGACAGGTGGCAGTTTCCAGGGTTACAAGATAAGCCAAATCTCAGCTGATCTGGGAATCAGCTGGGAGTCAACTTCTGATCCCCACACACAACACTGTCTCTTATCAGGGCTGGGACACAGTAAAGTTTCCCAGGAGGGAGACTGGAAGCCAACTTGAGTCTGGCTGTGAACAATCGTGCTTGGCAGCTGTTCACATTGTTAGCCTGAGCTGGACAAATCTATGTTTGGCTCATAGTCTGATTGTGCATGTCAAACACATTTCACCTGAGTAAAAGTTTTGTTGGGAAATTTACAGCCTCCCTAGCTTTCTTCCTGGAAAGTAAATTAAGCCTTACTGTGTCTGTTGTATACAAGGACTAAAAGATCCCAGGGGAAATGATGTCTGGGACTTATATGTGCAGGGACGCTTGCATGTGCATATCTTATGGTGACAGAAAACAGTAAGTAATAACAAGTTTATTTTGAGCTTGTTTTCTTCCTTAATGCTTGCTGATCTGCAGAATCAATCTTGTTGGCATATATCATTACTGAGGTAAGAGTGTACATATTGGTATGGGCACTCCTTTCTTGGCATTTTTGCTGAACTCAATCACTAGGAAGGAGTAAAGGTAAAGGTAATGGTTCCCTTGCTCGAAAGCCAGTCGAATCCGACTCTAGGGTTGCGGTGCTCATCTCCGTTTCAAAGCCAAAGAGCCAGCGCTGTCCGAAGACATTTCCGTGGTCATGTGGCCGGCATGACTAAACACCAAGGCGTACGGAACGCTGTTACCTTCCCACTGAAGTGGTACCTATTTATCTACTTGCAATTTCTTGCTTTCGAACTGCTAGGTTGGCAGGAGCTGGAACTAGAGACGGGAGCTCACTCTGTCATGCGGCACTCGGGTCTTGAACTGCTGAACTACCGACCTTCCACAGCCTGCAGTTCAGCGTCTTAACCACTTGAGCCACCGCAGCTCCTAGGAAGGAGTAACCCCCCCTAAAACATTGCTTAGGACAGCCTGCGGGAGTTGCTCTCTGCCTGCCAACCTCATCTTCTGCCATTCATTTCTTTGTTTGCTGTAAGACTGTTTCATATGGTCTTTGGAGTCTTAACGCTGTTTCTTTGGGGGATATGATAGCATCTGGTCCTGTTTGTGTCATATCTTTTGTGTGTGTGTAAATATATTTCTTTTGTACTATCAAGCTATGTGAATGGAAGACAACGCTCACAGTTTTTAAATGAGGTCCCAGACTAGGCAGACTAGGCAGAGGCTTAGAGCGAGAGAGAGAAGAATGCCCACACTTCAACCTGGCCCTTAGCTTGAACACAAGGGATACATATATCTCCATTTAATAATGACAGACTGGAAACCTGCAAGGACTTGTGGGGATTGCTTCATTTCCCCTGTATCCCCTTCTCCACATCATTTCCTCTTTCAGTTCTGCTGGAATCCCTCATATCCTCTCCCCTTTCCATTGTTCTTTCTCTCCTTCCCGCTCACCAATCAACCTTTATTTTATCTCCTCCTTCTATCTTCAGATTTATTTATTTACTTCCTTTAGACCCCACCTTTTCTCCAAGGGAGATCCAAAGCAGCTTACATCATTTCCCTGTCCTTCATGTTATCCTCAGAACAACCTTGTTAGACAGGTTAGGTGGAAAGGGAGTGACTGGCCCAAGGTCATTGACAGGCTTCCTTGGCAGAGAGGGAAGCTGAACCTTAGTCACTCAGATCTTAGTCTAACCACTACAACATTCTGGTTTTCAGCTTTCCCTCCTTCCCTCCTCCTGGCAGTCTCTGCTTTGGAAAAGTCTGGCCAAATTGCAAATGCTGTGTGGTAGCAAATTGCTCGGGTGAGTTGTGTGGTGGCCACTGCCAGGCCAGGCTCAGTTGGGTAGGTTGTGTTGAGGCTGCCGCTAGGCCTAGGTGAGTTGTGTGGAATCAAGGCATCTGGCAGCTACTACCACACCTTGCTAAGTTGTGCAAATTATGTGGTTGCAAGTTGTCTGGTAGTTGCTGCTGGACCTTACCCCAATTAGTCCTCCCTCCAGGCAGGTGGGAGAGGACTGCAAGGCCAAATTAGTCTTGGAAAGGGCCCTGCCCCTCCCACTGCCTTTTACTTACAGAAACCAAGGTTTGCAGGCTGGCAATGTTGTGGTAGCCTAGCAACACCTCTAATGGCCACTGAGATTTCAGAGCACATAATTTCTTAAAGGTTTGATTATTTTTGGGAGTTTTTAATTCCCCAGTGTATTTTTATACATTTCAGATTTTTCAACAAACTTTCTTTCCTCAGGTTTGTGGGAAGAACTGTCTTGTCTGTTTATGGCTCCATTCTCCAGATTTAAGTATCCAAAAATTTGGCCATGTGGAGAATTAGATATATTGACAACTAGGGGACCCACAAAAGATTTGTGGGGGACCATCTCATTTTCTCCTCACCCACTATTTCCTTTTTCCCTTTCCTGAAGCCCCTCATAGTCTCTCCCCTTTTCCTACTTCCTTCTGACATTCCCACCCACCAGCCAGCCTACCTTTATCTTCCCCCTAGTTTTCAGCTTTCCTTCTCTCCCTCCCCCAGCAGCCTCTACCCATTGAAAAGGGCCTAGTTGTGCAGTGCCAGTTGCCAGGCCAGACTCAATTGCACAGTGGGAAACACACAGTGACATGCAAGGGTTACCTCATACATTCCGTTATCACCTGTATCTCCTTCCCCACACTATTTCCTCTTTTCCTCACCCTGGAAATCCCCATATCCTCACCTTTCCCTGTTTCTTCTCTCCTACCCAACAATGTTTTCTCTAAGCTGTGGAGTCTTGTGAGCAAAAATACTATTTTGTGAGGGACTGGCGTTAAAGTTGTTAGTGAGCGATTTGACTACTGCATAAATTAGTTTGCTCTGGAGCCATCCTTCCTGAGCTAAGACAAAAATGTGTGAGCTGGAGGCTAAAAAACTGAGCTAGCTCACACTAACTCAGCTTGCTCTGGAGCTATCCTTCCTGAGCTAAGACAAAACTGTGTGAGCTAGAGGCTAAAAAACAGCTAGCTCACACTAACTCAGCTTAGAGGGAACAGTGCTACCCAACCACCTTTCACCCTACTTTTTAATCTGCCTTCCATTTTCTGCTACATTTAGTATTTCATATATATCCCACCTATCTCTACAGTGGGGACCCAAAGCACTTTACATCATTCTCCTCTTCACAGTTTTCTGGTTGCCTAACAATGGCCACTGTGGTCTGTCTTGTTTATTCATGGCTCCCATCTCCCAATATATGTATCCATGGATTTGGCCATAATATTCTATTTTACAGCAGTATAGATGCAGTCTTTTGTTGTATAAAAAGTATAATTTGGGGCAAACCGATGTAGTTGAAAAAAATGGAATCAAGTACTGGTATTTCCACAATCACATGCTTTCATGATATTCCCCAAGAACAGGGTTCTTTCCCATTCTGTATTCACCAACCAATAAACCTGCCTGTCTGCCTATGCAAAGTTGTTTCAAAGCCATTCAGTGGAAGTAAATCCCATTTATTGCAGTAAGGCTTAGATTGAGTTTACACATGCACGATTACCAACTGATGACTATAACATAGTTGAAACAGTTTTCACAGATCCAATGTCAGAGACAGTTTAAATATCCTCCAACACCATTTCAAATACAGTTCTTTCTAATGGATGCAATTCACATGTTTGCTGTGAATTACTGAGTGATGTGTGTCAGCCTTGAGTTCCATCTAATGAGTTGGAGTCAAGTTGCAAATTCCATTATGCTGATTCTTAGGTTGGCTAATGTTGGTTATAGCTTAGGGCTCACCTCGATAGCTTTAACTGTAAGATCTGGCAGATATTCAGCATTCCTGGTACCTGTAGCCTAAGCATTTGATGTATATCTCCTCAGCCTCCACTTGTCTCTGCTGGTCCATGAGACTGTACAACCCCCGCACATAATTGTTTTCTCTGCTGCCATGTTGAAAAGAAAAAGTGCCTTCATTTTCTGAGAATGCATACCATGATCCTGGTTGCAACAAATAGTGCTGAACTAGAACCATGGGAGAACTGAGGAGCCCTTAATGTATGGCTCCAAGTTGTGTGCCAAGCATAGTATTATGCATATTAGCCATTATTATTGCAATGAAAAAAATGTATTCATGGTATGAACATGTGACAAGCACATACACAGTGCTTTTATGCATTCAGCATTTTAAAATGTTATTTATGGAAACAATTGATGATGTTTCTATTTCTTACCAGGAGGAGAAAGTCTTCCCTTATTTGACATTCCTTCACATTTTAGGCTATTTTCTTCATCTTCTTTCACAAAGGTTCTTTATCTTCTTTCACAAAGGTTATGTCTGTGCAACTTGAAATTACATTAATGGTTCATTAGCACAGAAGACGCCGATGATCCCAAACTAAGTGCCATAGTGTACACATGACAACACTAGAAATATCCCTGGAGAAGGTAGATGTCCCTTTCCTTGGGGTTCCCACAAGATGATAGACCCTAACTGTAGTAACTACACACTATAGGCAGACTCCATAACCATCTTGATCTGGAATTAGGGTTGCCAAGTGAAATGTTCTTACCGGCGGGGGAGCCTCGCCAGGCTCCAAGAGCCGTTCTTTGACGTGCGCGTGTGTGCGTGAAGCGTGCATGCGCCACCAGCACGTCACCAGAAGTGACACGCGACATCGATCACGTTGAAGGCATGGCCCAGATCGTCAGAGGGAAAACCATAGATCGGGGCCACGCCTCCAACGTGATTGACGTGGTTGTGTCACCTCCGGTGATGCAGCCACACTGCGCTTCAGGGGGTGGTGTTCCCCCCAGGGCCCGATTCCGCAGCAGTGGAAATCAGGCCTCCGAAGCGGGGGTTTACCCCCCCGCCCCCACTTGGCAGCCCTATCTGGAATGGGGAAAAGCTGAGGAATCCACAGCCTGAAGCCTTAAAGCCTATTTGCACTCCCCTTTGAACCCACGGCAGTTTCAGTTTTTGTCAGCCTAAGTTAACATTGTAAGGTGTTCTGACATAAGCAGAAGTGCCAGATGGATGACATCACATTCTGAATTCAGCATGGATTGGCTTTTAGTGGCCATTTGCAACCTCAGCTTTTTGGTTTGTAATGAACACAGCACAGAGGCCATAGATTCAAGGGACACGGGGACATGTTTTCAGATGGTGCATGTGACAGAATGCTTCTGATTCCCAAAAAGACTGGCTTACAGACATGCCTCTAAAGGACCTCTTTCAAATCAGGAAAACTGTTAGGAAATGTGTCCCTTGCCCTGTGATAAATTGGTAATATAGGGCTTCAGCGGGGAGGGAGGGGTATAAATCAAACAAATAAAAATAAATAAATAAACTACCCATCATGCTGCCAGTTCTGTGACTGGAACTTCAGAGATGTGGACTAGCCTGAATAAAGCTGCTTTGCAATTTCAAAATTGGGGTCAGATCGGGTGTGTGTAATTATTTCCCTCCCTATGCCATATTCCTGATAAGACGTTCCACCCCACCAGGATGCTTTAAGATTTGGTCGCAGCCGACTTATGGTGACCCCGTAGGTTTCCAAGGCAAGAGATGTTCAGAGGTGATTCACCATTGCCTGCCTCTGCATAGTCACTGTAGATTTCCTTAGAGGTGTCTCATCCAAATATTAACCAGGGCTGACCCTTCTTATGTTCTGAGATCTGCCGAGATCAGGCTGGCCTGGGCCATCCTGGGCTGCCAACACTGGGTTGGGAAACGCCTGGAGATTTGGGGGTGGAGCCTTGGGAGGGCGGGGTTTGGAAAGGGGAGGGGCCTCATTGGTGTATAATGCCATAGAGTCCACTATCCAAAACAGCCATTTTCTCCAGGGAAACTGATCTCTGTTGCAATAGTAGGATATCTCCAGGCAGCTCCTGGAGATTGGCAACCCTATTTAGTAAGGAAAAAAGAAAACCAGAGAGACTGCACAATTTAGTCTACAGGCAACTTGAGGCAGATTCAAGCTGGCACATTGATTAATATGCATTTTACTGGTGATGTAAATGCGGATGTACCTGCAGGGAACGTGGACTCCTTTCTCCCTTGATGACATAGGCCAGGCCCCATTTTCTCCTCTAAGACAAAGTGTGAGCCAGTTTTTCATGGCTAGCTACTCTCATCCATGGTCTATAGGGTTTTTACTGTTGGCAGGTCAGTCTGCCCTCTTGGGTAATGCAATAGAAAAGGAAGAGGAAGAAGACAAGTGCTAATTGAAAGGGAGGCCAGACAAATAGACATGAGGTATGTGTTAAGTACTGTTAATTAACTCAAGTGGTGTCTCATTAAATGGAGAATGCAAGTCCCTTTGCACAGCTGAGAGATTTGCATTCCACTTCATTATATTTTAGTATAATTCTGAGTTCTGTAGTGGATGCTACAGTGGACAGGTGATGGTGAGGGAAGCATTAGCTCAAGTATAATGGGCTGTGCTTTGCAGGCAGACAGACTCACATAAAGCCAGTCACGCTGCAAAGCCTGGCTATGTCCAAGGCTCATGGTATGCGAACTGCTGGAAGACTAAAAGTTTTGTATGTTAAAAACTCAGGTGGGTAGCCATATTGGTCTGAAACAACAGAACAAAGTTTGAGTCCAGTAGCACCGTTAAGACCAACAAAGTTTAATTCTGGATATCAGCTCAGTGTGCATGCACACAAAAACTTACACCCAGAATTAAAGTCTGTTGGTCTTCAAGGGGTCACTGGACTCAAGCTGTGTGTGTTGTCAGTGTTGAGCTGATCAAGGAGGAGGAGGAGAGATGGGGCTAAGACAGACACGGCAATACCAAGGGGACCAAATAGGGAGGGAAGCAGAAAACATTTGCACAACGGTTACAAAGAGGCCTATGAGACTGCAGAAAGAGCCCGTATGGAATGAAATAGGGAGAAGACGTTGAAGGGGTAACTGTGAGGAAAAGAAATAGAGGGGGGGTTACAACAGTGGGCACGCAGGCTGGGATGGTGCAGAAAGAGAATGACACAGCTGTGCGCTGTGGGGTGTGGCAGGCAGACAGAATGGTGTTGGGCTCAGAGAGGAAAGGGAATTTAACAGAGATGGGGTTAAAAAACTGTAACAAAAATGCTTTCCCATGATGAACTTAGAGCTCTCTTGAATGTATTGTATACAAACGTAGAAGTGGACTTTTAAATGACTGAACTCTATACACTTCTGTTCCGGGGTGGGTGGGGGGAAACCACTAGTAAATTATCAGAGATTTAATTATTAGACAGGATATCCTTGCAGTCATACAAAGAAAATGTCCAGTGGTGCAGGATCTGAGCACCCAACTAGATGCAACATATGTGTGGAAGTCTCCAGCATTTTGAAAACCAGCATCTGCTTATCTCCAGACAATTTTCCCTACTCAGACTTTTCTTATGGCTGTTTTTCAACTTGTGATAGGGAGAAAAGGTGAAATCACAGTGCAATCCTGAGAACACTTTCCTGAGAGTAAGCACTATTGAATAGTCCTGAGTAGGAGTCTGAGTAGATCTGCTAGGATTCCTCTCTAAGGTTCCTATATCTTAGACATACTTTATGCCATTTTACTATTTGGAGAGGGAATCATATGCTACTTTTATACAGAGGCAGTGTCAGATGAGGACTGGAGAAGCCCAGGTTATGGAGTTACTTGTAAGGACAGAATGTGACCAAGTTCTCCAACATTTGCTTAGTATTTGTTCAATAATAATTATTGGATCAAGGGAACTCCTGATCTACCAAATAATTCCTTGGTGGGGATCAAAGTAGGCAGTTGTTATGTCCCACCATCCCCAGAAGTAATAGCCATACCATATAGGGTTGCCAAACCATGGTCCCCCACTTTTTGGGGGGGTTTACCCACCGCTGGCCAGCTGGCCAATAGGAAGCCCCGCCCCTAAGCCCCGACACCCGCAGCCACCCCTCTCCCTTCTCCCTGCACTTAAAGGGGCTCCCGTTAAGTTCAGGGAGCTGGTGTTTTTCATGCCCCCGATCTCCAAGTGGAGATCCGGCATGCAAAGCCTTCCAGCTCCCTGCACTTAAAGGGACCCCTTTAAGTTCAGGGAGCTGGTGTTTCCCGCATGCCCAATCTCTAGCAGAGATCCGGCATGCAATACCTTCCAGCTCCCTGCACTTAAAGGGGCCCCTTTAAGTGCAGGGAGCTGACGTTTCCCCACACGCCCATTGGGCAGGGAAGCGGATGTCCTCAACATGTCATCATGTTGGGGATGCCCCAACCCCACCCTACAAGCTTGAGTAGAAGATGAAGCACTTACCTTGAAGCATAAACCTTCCCTTATTTGGATTTTTATTTGGAGCTTATTAATTGTCTGCTTCAGATACACAATATTTTGAGTGCATGAGCCCATAGAGACTCTTGCCAATTTGCTAGTGGTGAGTGCATTTTCTGGTAAGGTTAGAGATAAATGAGGGCACCTAATTTTGTGCTGGGTTCTGGAGTCAATGTAAAGCTTCAAGAAGTCTCCCCAAGTTTAGGAGACTTTGTATTGTGCTCGGAGGAACTTGGAGGCAATGATCATTGAGCTATCTCAATAGCTCAGCAAGACATCAGTCATCATCCCTCTGGAGCTGAATTTAAGGAAGGATTAGGTCAATCAAAACTGAGGACCCCATTTTTGTGTGAGCTTTGAATATCAAGTGGAGCGTAATTGTTCCTCTTCAAGTCTAGGAGAATATTTGTGCAAAATGAGAATCTTTCGATGCAGAAATTGACTTGCCTTTTTATAGAACTTTGGAATGTTCTTTTGTGCTGAATAAACACAGTTAAATTATTTTTTAAAAAATAATAAATTAGAGCTGAAAAGTTATTGCTTAGATAATCATTAGACCAGGCCTCAGTTCAGAGAAATATTATGGTCTTAGCCTACCATCAATGAACTGCAACTGAACTTGCTTTGACACTGTCCCTTGAGGTTTGGGTTGGCGGTCAGAACAGCCTTAAAACCACTGTGATGTCAAAGAAGGGAAGACTGCTTTGATTGTGGAGAATTACCATCTTTGTGCCAGGCATCCAGCGTGTAATTGTTGCGCCTTTTAGTGTTGAATTGGTTGATAATGGAATCCAGTATCTACGAGCCAAAGTCTTGCTGGCTCTCTATCAAAGGCTGAGATCTCTTCTAATGTGGCTTGGCCCCATGAAACAGTTCATCATCAGCCCCCATCATATCACCACTCTGGGATGTGTTGACAACAGCCTAGAGGCAATATGCTGCTGGAGAAGGCAAAGTGTATTTGCACGTCCCATATGGGGTAGAAGAATCAGAACCATTCAGCTCAGAATAGTAATTTGTCCATGTGCACACACGTGTGTATTTAGATTCAACGAACATGATAAATACCAGAACAAAGTTTGAGTCCAGTGGCACCTTTAAGACCAACAAAGTGTTATTCAAAAGCTTATACTGTGAATAAAACTTTGTTGGTCTTCAAGGTGCCACTGGACTCAAACTTTGTTCTTCTGCTTCAGACCTACATGACTACCCACCATAATAAATGCCAGATGAAACAGGCATTAAAACCACTGGCTTGCATTAAAATTGGTACTGAAGGAAAATAACACACTGAAGAGAGGTGATAGAAGGAGCAAATTGTGAGTGTGGGGGTGGTAGACTTCATGCAGTACAGATGAGATAGACTGATGGTCAGTCAAATGGTGTTCCATAGCACAGAGGTCAAAAGTGGAGCAGTTCCTGAGGAACTTCAGATCAGGAGAGTTCACAAGCAACCTGTGAGGCAGTCAGGCAGAAACTGAAAGAAAATTAATGAAAAGTGACAGGCAGAAACTGGGTGAGAGGAATTATCCTCATGAATGTTAACATTGAAGGAAGGGAGGAATTCAGGACTTTGCAGCCAGTTGAGTAAGATCTGGGCTGAGCATTTGTCCTTCCCCTTTTTACAAGTAACCAGGGCTGCTTAGAGCCACCATAGACCAATCAAGATAGAATTCACCTGGGCCCCCATATGACCCTGATCTAAACCAAACATCATAACAAAATAAATCACTTGCCTTGCTGTTACCATGAAACTATAGCAATAAAAGAACTGGCCCATCTGTTCTTCTGTTTTTCGTTTATGTATTTATTTTATTTTACTTATGTGATGTCCCACCTTTCTCCCCAATGGGAACCCAAAGTGGCTTACATCATTCTCGTCTCCTCCATTTTATCCTCACAACCATCTGGTGGGGTAGGTTTGTTGTTGTTCAGTCGCACAGCTGAGTCCGACTCTTCGCGACCCCATGGACCAGATCATGCCAGGCCTTCCTGTCTTCTGCCGTCTTCTGAAGTTTCCTTAATTTCTTGTTCATTGCATCTATGACACTGTCTAACCATCTCATCCTTTGCCGTCCCCGTCTTCTTTGACCTTCAATCTTTCCCAGCATCAGGGTCTTCTCCAGTGAGTGCTCCCTTCTCATTTGGTGGCCAAAGTATTTGAGCTTCAGCTTCATTATCTGGCCTTCCAGGGAACAGTCAGGGTTGATTTCTTTTAGGATTGACTGATTTGATCTTCTTGCAGTCCAAGGGACTCTCAAGAGTCTTCTCCAGCACCATAGTTCAAAAGAATCTATTATTCGGCGCTCGGCCTTCCTTATAGTCCAACTCCCGCAGCCATACATGACTGCTGGGAATACCATTGCTTTGACCATGCAGACTTTTGTTGGCAGGGTGATGTCTCTACTTTTTATCATGCTGGGTAGGTTATGGTATGTAACTGGCCCAAGATCACCCCACAAGCTTGCATTGCAGAGTGGGGATTTGAACCGGGGCTCCCCAGGTCCTTGTCCTATACTTTAACCACTGTACCACACTGGCAGGGATAACTCCTCACAGAATAATGCTAGGAGACTCAAAATTGGCCACCAGCTTTAGGATGATTGTGGGAGTTCCAGGGTCAAAATGGAAAGCCATGGGAAAAGCCTGGCCCAGGTGAGACAAACCCCCCCCCCGTTACATTTGCATTGGAAACAAAAGGTCTCTGTTTGTGGCAGGCATGACTAAAAAAATAATGCTACGATGTTTGAAAACTGGCCACCAACCCCAGAATGATGATGGAAGTTGCAGTGCCAAAAATGAAGGGACTTGGAATACCCTGAACCAGGTGATTCATGACAGGCAGCGTGTAATTTTAAGTAACCGTTCTCTAATACTCAGATTCCCCAACCCACCATGGAAGGCTGCTGGGTGACACACTCTGCCAGATCTACCTCACAGGGTTGTTGTGAGGACAAAATGGAGGACAGGAGAACAATGCAGCTCTGGGAGAGAGAACTTTAATGAGAAAAGTCTGGAAAAGAGGGAAAGAAATTAAGGGAAGGAGATGGAAATGTTGTTTTATCTTGCTGCAACACCCTAACTAATGCTTTGCAAGATCTGGCTGAGCTGGGTGCAAGGAAAGGAGGAGAAAAAGGGTAGACTACTGGAGAAAAAGACCTGTAGGCTGGCAATTACTGTAGCAGCCATCCGTATGCTGTTTTGTCTTGCTCCAGTGCTGGCTTGGTTGATGTGTTAGGCAAGTTTGCTTCAGTCTTAGAGAAAGGCAACTCTAGCTGATAGTAGAGTGCCTTTCCATGGAAAGACATTTAGCTGTATGCCATGTGAGACTGACTTCCAGGGCCCTCCAGCTGACTTGTGTCCCCCCCCCCCTGCAATTTTGTCTCCCAAGTTCCCCTTTGTCAGCAGCCTTACAAATAACGTGAAGCCTGGGCATGCCCAGGGTATGAGTCTTTGGTGCAAGCCAAAGGGCCCATGCCCCTTCACTTTTAGCATGTGATTCTGTGTGAGCCATGCAGGTGGAACCTGTGCTAGCTGGTCTGTCCTTGTGGCTCATAATCTGTTTTAATGTTGACTTGTATCTGTTTGTCTAATTGTCTATTGTTTGTGTCTCTTACTTTTTAAGCTCCTTTGAGTCTCCAGTGTGGGAGAAAAGTGAGGTAAAATGCTTAAATAAATACACTGAATTACCAAGGAGGGAGAGGTGGGAAAGATGCCAGAGAGGGAGAAGTGAGGTAGGTATCAAGGTCTAAAGTAAATGTTGAAAGTTACCTTGGATGAGGGGTGGATAGCAGTGTAGGAGTGCAACAAAGATTTGCACAGGTAAATGCAGAATGAACTTTGTAGGCTGAGGAGCAGCAGCTGTAGCTCACAGAATCTGGACAGAAAATGCTTCAGGGCAGATGATGTGGGAGAAGGGAGACCTGGGGGCAGAGGGGTGATGGTTGCCAGTGAGAGTCATGTTTTAGTGAGTGCAAGGAGCTACAAGGATCAAGAGAAGGAAAGATCCTGGAGGGTGACCGTTTTCTGGGTGATGTAGCAGTTTCAGAAGCAGGCCCGTAGTTAATGTGGGGCCCACAGGGCCTGGCCCCCTAGCATTTCTTCCAGGCCCCCTCCTTTCCGGGCTGGCCCCAAATTGAATTAATGTTATTATTAGCTTTGATTTAATTAGCTGTACCCCCCAAGGCCCCCTCACCCCAAAATCCCTAGCTACAGGGCTGTTCAGAAGGAGCAGGAGAAGGAAAGCAGGCAGGGGGGAGACAACAAATAGGGATGGGATTAAAGGAAAGTGGGAGGGTGCATCCCTTGTTGCTGGCAACAAGCATCAAAAGGCTGAGTAAAAGGGAAAGGAGGTTTACAGATTATGGACGTGAGGAGGGAGAGAGGGGTGTCATAAGCAATGTTCTCTCTAAGCTGTGGAGTCTTGTGAGCAAAAATTCTACTTTGTGAGCGACTGGCATGAAAGTTGTGAGTGAGCAATTTGGCTGCTGCATAAATCAGTTCTCTCTGGAGCCATCCTTCCTGAGCTCAGACAAAAAAGAGTGAGCTGGAAGCTAAAAAATGATGAGTTAGCTCACACTAACTCAGCTTAGAGGGAACACTGGTCATAAGGTACAGTTACCAGAAAGCATGTTTTGGTCACAAATAAGAACATAACATAAGAACATAAGAGACGCCAATGTTGGATCAGGCCAAAGGCCCATCCAGTCCAACACTCTGTGTCACACAGTGGCCAGAAATACCAGTGCCATCAGGAGGTCCAGCAGTGGGGCCCGGACATTAGAAGCCCTCCCACTGTTGCCCCCCCCCAAGCACCAAGAAGACAAAGCATCACTTGCCCCAGAGCCCCTATTTATACCTTGTGGCTAATAGCCACTGATGGACCTCTGCTCCATATGCTTATCTAATTCCCTTTTGAAGCCGTCCATGCCTGTAGCCGCCACCACTTCCTGTGGCAGTGAATTCCATGTGTTTATCACTCTTTGGGTGAAGAAGTACTTCCTTTTATCCGTTCTAACCCGACCGCTCTGCAGTTTCATGAATGGTCTTCACTGGGAGCCAAATAGGTAATGGTCTTACTCAGTGGGCAAAGGTCATGCTCGCTGTCCTGCCCATGAGCCGGTGTTGCAGTGCGGGTATATCCTTTATTTAGAGCTCAAGGAATGATGGGAAAGTCAAATGCTGGAGGGAAGAATTAACCAAAAGGAAAAGACTGCAGGTGTCAGACCAGGCAGGCCCACCAAATCCAATGATATCTGAAGTTCCTAAACTGGCTGGTTAGGATGGTCCACTAGTAGCCCGTGAGCCAGAATGAGCCCCTTATGCCTCTGTGTTCCAGCTGCTGTCTTCCGATTCGAATTTTTAGTTGTTCCCTCATTAATGGTTGCCCACCTGAGACTGATAAGAGTCCCTTTTTCCCACTCTATGGAATGGTCTCCCCAAGCAGGTGAGAACAATGCAGTTTTTGGAAAAATTCAGGAGGCACTGTAAAGTTGCTTTATTCACCAGTGTTTTTAATGGAGGGTGGATTGCAGGCTTTTTATTCGATTGAGAGTGTATGGAGAGATGCGTTTTATTTTGAAATCTGGGCTTTGCAAAAAAAAACACCCCACCCCACCCTTGGTTTTTAAAGTTTTTCTTTGTTAGCAGAAGACAGGCAGGAAGGGGAATTCAACAGAGCCTGACCTGTCAATGGCTCTACAAGTACCCAACCATCAATGCTTTGCAAATGCAAATAGTCCACCTGCTGAAGACAATGAAATTATCAGCTCACACCTCAGCTGGATTCCCACACCCAGAAGGTGACAAACTTGGAAGGTAGGTGGCTAGACAGGATCATTGGCAACTCCAAGAAAAAGAGTTTTAACCCTCAGAGGGGATACGTTATAAAAGTTCAAGGGAAATAATTTTGCTTCAGCTTGTAAGGAAGTGTTATTCCACACTTTGATATTATATCTTCCACTCAGATTTCGTATGTAACTGGTACACAGCAGATTCAATAATGTGCATAATTCCACTGGGACAAACTAAATACTGAAGGCCAAACTAAATGTTTGCTCAGCGCCAAAATAAATGTGACCTGGAAGATCACGTGGCTACATTTTCTCATTTTTAAAAAAGGCTAAAGGCACCCATGGGTTGATGTCACGGTTGGACCATCGCAGTATAGAATGGGAGGATGAGTCCTCATTAGAGGAGAAGAAGGAAAACCCATCCCAAAGCCCTTCCTTGGAAGACCCTTCCTGTGAGGTCAGTGTCTCAGGGCCTCCCTGAAGGGACCATGAGTCAGCACCAACACTGCTCTGAGCTAGCAAGGCCCTCAAGCCAGGAGGTTCTAGCATAGACCCATCCACTGCCAGACCTGCCATGGTCTCCCAAAGGTCCCCAGCAGCACAGAAAGCGAAGGGCAAGGGCTGAGGCTTGGACCAGGTGCATTAGTGAGCGCTTAGGAGTCTGAAACACCCCGTCTGCTGAGGGAATGCCAGGAGAAACTGGTAAGTCATTGTGGGATACTCATTCTGTGGGATACACAGGGGTCATTTCCTGCAGGAGCGCACAGGAGCGGAGCTCTGGCAGTAAAGGGCCCAGGGGGCGGGCACAAGCAGCAAGCCTTACCCCCTGCTCCCAGCGGCCCTCAGTCAGAGCAAGAAGCAGCCAGGTAAGCTGCAGAGCCCCCCCCCGGCCCCCTGGTCCAAAACAGTCCAGTGGCATCTTTAAGACCAAGTTTTATTCAGGTACAACCTCTCCCTCCTCTGTGAGGGCAGATCTGCATGTTCCCCCCCCCCCAATAGCTAGCAATCCAAAACAGTCCAGTGGAGCCTGAGCGGTGGGTGTTGTCTTCTGACACACTTCCGGTGATGTCAGGAGGTGTGGCATATGCAAATAAATTATGCTAATGAGTTATGCTAATGAGCTCCTGCAGTTCTTTTTCTACGAAATGACCCGTGGGGATACACATCCCACTACTCATGAGTAAAGGAGCTGACTCACCTGACCAGCCCCACTAGTTACAGCTAGTGTGGGATCAACCTGTCTGCAGTCTTGTTGACTACCCCACCAGCTGCCTGACCTGCTTACTATCAGTCCTTGAAATCTTACCAGCTTTTGAACTGTGCCTTTGGAATATGTGACCTAACCCTCAGGGGGTGTGGCCTTCTGTCACTTCCGGTGATGTCAGGGGGCGTGGCATATGCAAATAAGTTATGCTAATGAGTTATGCTAATGAGCTCCGGCAGCTCTTTTTCTACAACAAGACCCCTGGACCTAACCCTGGACTGAGACTGCCTTCTGACTTTGCCTTTGATTGTGTTATTGGACCCTGGACAGAGACTTCTGGACTGTGACCTGAGAGCCCCTGCCGTGAGACCCTGCGGTTGCCAGGATTTGCATCCCACATGGTATCCAGAACAGTTGGCCTGTAGCCTTTGTACAATGCCAGTTCCATGATTCAGACTGCCCTTCTTATGCAGCTCCATGTTGAGCACTGAGATGGGGCAAATGCAACACAAGAAAGGTTTAATCTTGCCCACTACCAACCCAGTGCTGTGGTCCCAATCTGAATTCTTTAACCCACTGTTATTTTTAGCCTTTTAAAGGCCCAAAAGAGATCCTAATCCTACATCTCACAGGTCCTGCCTAGTTTGAGACTCAGTCTAGCAGAGACTGAGAATGTTCATGAAATGGCATATAATGAATGGTTGATGACTGCTCATCAATCAGGCCAGACCCTACATTTTTGAGGACAAAACATACTTTGAAGGAGGAATGACACTGTAACCTTTTGTGGGGGGAAATTATATTCAGAGATGCTTTTGTAATCCTTACTAACAATGGGCAGTTATGTGTGGTTTAAACACTGAGGTTTTTCCAGGAAAGGGAGATTATACTTAATAATCATGTTAACCTAATTATATCATTCATGACTCAGGAGGGTTTTTTTTGTAAGAGTAACAAGAAAAGACAGAGCATGGGTGATAATTCTTTCAAAACACATTTAGGTTTAGTGATTCTATGCACATTATATACAGGATAGACACATTTTTATTACATTAAGCACAACAAAGGAACAGTCCTAGGTATTAACTATTGAGAGTCCAATTCCACTAGAGTTTGTCCTTTCTTTCATTATACCATTCCTTCCCAATGGCTCAAATGTCACATTGCCAATCCCTCTTAGAAGAACCAGTTTACATCCCTCTTAGAAGGACAGCAATCAGGAATGGCTACACATGACCTGTCTTGGAGTTCCTCCACACCTGCTGATCTCACAGAGATCTTACGCAGTGTATCAGTTCAACTTGCCATCACAGTATGCCATGTAGCCTACTTCCTGAGGAAATCAGGAATGTTAATGTATATGGTCACTGTATCTAATATCAGTCTCCAATCAGCAGATGGACAGAGGTTCCAAAAAGAGGTAATGATAACCTAAGATTTCCATTGCTTGTCATGAGTACTGCCGAGGACACGCTCCCGGTCCCAGCAGAAGTCCCGAGTACTGCTGAGGATAAACTCCTGGCTTTGGCAGAATCTACACCAGACCCCAATGAGGCCGCGGAGTCCACCCCAGCAACAGCTGGCATGGAACTACACATGATGGACAGCCCTCTTGATTCACCCCCCCAGTGGCACATTTGCAAAATCAGTTGTGACCGGACTTGGCATCCTGGCGGTGAGAGGCGCGCCTGCATAGCAGGCAGTCCCTCAGCCCTGCGTTCTAACCGGAGCCGGGACACACGCAATGGCCGCTAATTGACAACAGCCCTGGAGGGATACTTAGCTCCTCACTCCCTGTCAGTTCTTCCTGCCAGCAACTAGTCAGCTTGACGACGCTACTGCACCCACCTCACCTAGGGTTGCCAAATGTAATTTACTCACCTGCGGGGGGAGCGTCTTCTCGCTCCGGGAGCTGGCTGGGGATGTGCGCACGCGCTTTGCTCGCGCGCACGGCCGGAACATCACCAGAAGTGACACACGACGTAGCACGTTGGGGGCATGGCCAAGATCATTGGGGGGAACCATATGGTTCCCTCCCGACGATCTGGGCCATGCCCCCAACGTGCGCTACGTCGTGCGTCACCTCCGGTGATGCAGCTTCGGGGGGTGGGATTCCCCCCGGGACCCGATTCCGTCGCATCAGAAATCGGGCCTCCAAAGTGGGGGATTCCCTGCCCCCCGCCCCATTTGGCAACCCTAACCTCGCCCGTGTTCCCGGTTCCTGTTTCCTGCTTTGAACTCTCAGTTCCTCTACTCCGGTTCTGACGACGATGCTTTTGGTTCGTGCCCTGGACTCTGTTATTTTTGCTCCTGTTTCCCTTGACTCTGGCTTGACTACACTTACAGTTTGTGCTCTGGACTCAGTTATTTGGTTTCCTGCTCTCTTGGCTTTCGACCTTGGACTGGACCCGGACTCACCCTGCCTGGACCTGGACACTCGCCCTGCCTGCACTCCAGCTCGTGACATTGCTACTGTCAGAGTGAACGGGGCCATCTTTACTTCACAAGTTTAGTAAAGGGAATAGTCCTTTATTCATTCTGATATTAGTTAAGCCAGGGAATTGTGCATAACATGGTGGGTGCAAGGAAGATCCCACACATATCTGAGACCACAGCCCTAATTATGTCTATTGACGTATCTTTGTGTGCATGTGTGTGTGTGTGTGTGTGTTAAAAGCCATTGTTCCTTCACCAAATTATGGAGATTCTATGAATTAATAACCTCCAAAGTGTCCTATTGTTAACAGTCTCTCAGGTTTTGTGAACTGAGGGCTGTGGCTTCCTTCACTGAGTCACTCCATCTCATACCTTAATGGACTATTGTGATAGTCAGGATCAGTCTTGTTTTGTGATGCTGTATTGGTAGAAAGAACTGTTAGTATCTCTTGTTCTATTCAGTTATATGCAGACAGTAGCATGCCTTGTTGTTGTTGTTCAGTCGCACAGTCGAGTCCAACTCTTCGCGACCCCATGGACCAGATCACACCAGGCCTTCCTGTCTTCCGCCGCATGGGGTTTTCTTGGCAAAAATACTGGAGTGGGTTGCCATTTCCTTCTCCAGGGGATCACGCTTGGTCTGAGTTCTCTGCTGTGGCCTGTCCATCTTGGGTGGCCCTTCACGGCATAGCCCACAGCCTCATCGAACCACGCGAGCCCCCTCGCCACAACAAGGCAGTGATCCATGAGGGGATCCATGCCTTAGGAATGGGATATTAGTGTGACTTATATTACGTAGGTTCTATTCTTGCAACCTATGGTGGCTTCATCCACTCACACAGAATGTATATTTATAGCTTAAGACGTAATTTATTCCTTTCTTTTAATTTTAGTCTAGCTCTTTTTACACAGTCTCCCAGCAATGTGTAGCATGATCAATAACCCATTCACTTTATGAAGCAATCTAATCCTCAGGGGCTTTATGAAGCAAGAAAAAGGCACACTGCATTCTTTTGTGTTATTCCTCATATGATGCATGTCTCAAACCACATTACAGAACTGTGTAAAACAATGGGATTTCAAAGCATGCTGTACATTAAAGGTTGACCCAAGCAGTTTTTCTGTTGGTGAAAAAAGAAAGCGGATCCTCTTTGGCCAAAAAAAAAGGCAATACTTAGAATCACAGGACCAGAGTGTACAAAAGCCATGTGGGATGGGAGCTGTAGTGTGGAAAGGAACTGAGGCAAACAAAGAGTGAAAAAAGCTGTCTGGATCCCCTTTCATATGCTGGGTGCATCTTTTGGAGCCAAGACAGTAAGTCTTGTGTGTTTACAGGCACTGATAGCAGTGAGCAGGGAGTGAGAATCAGTTAAATAGCTTCAGTAAAATATTGGGGTTCAATAAACTGAGACTTCTTCTAATATTCTTCTAAGAACTATGTTAGGACTGTCAAATCCAGTTTGTTTAAGGAGATGCTTTGTTCTAAACAGTTTGGACATTTCAAAATAAGAACCATTACCCCAGGTTGTTTCCACATGGGGATTGGCTTGTATGGTTTCTCCATTGCTGGTGTGGCTGCTGAGAAAATGAAGCAGCAATGGGGCTTTCCACATGGCAGGTTTCTCTGACCCAGCCCCTCAGCAGCAACAGCCACTCCCCTGGGTCACCAGGGCTTTTACATTTTAAAAAATTGATGATATGATATTTTTATATTGATTAAGAAGAGAAGAAATTGGATTTCTACCCTGCCCTTCACTACCTGAAGGAATTTCAGAGCAGTTTACAATCCCTTTCCCTCCCCCTCTCCCCAACAGACACTCTGTGAAGTAGGTGGGGCTAAGAAAGCTCTCTAGAGAACTGCCCTTGAGAGAATAGCTCTGAAAGAACTTATGTACCGAAAGAGAATAAACTGTGATAACCTGACTCTCTCTTTGTTCTGAAAGAACTTATGACTGACCCAAGGTCACACCAGCAAACATACCAAATAGGGTTGTCAGGTCTTATCTGGCTGCCGATGGGGGGCCCTCCTTCTCCAGGACTTTTTGGTAACCATAGAGTTTTTTCTCAAATGCTAGAGCATCCCCCCACAACATGCCCTGCGTGATGACATCACTTCCAGGTGACACCATCACGCCAGGCACATTGGCATGGATGGGACTGTTCAGGGACAGTGCTCCCCCGCTGGCCAGCTGGGCGGCGGCAGACTGGGGCCCCAAAAGTGGGTAAACCCCCACCCCTGTCAGGGGGATGGCAACCCTAATACCAATACAAGTGGTGAGCTGTGAAAAACTAATGGGGAAATCCCCTCTTTGGTCCCTTCATTGTCTTCTGGCTTATGATACCCCCCCACACACACACCTTTCTCTACCCTTTCCTTTCGCTGTCACCTCCTTCTCCCATCCACACAGTACTCTTTCTCTCCTCTTATTCCCTGCACTGGTCTCCACCTCCTCCTTGCCCTCCCATAGCACCCTCTTTCCTCAGTCTAACTGATGTGTATTATGTTCTATGAATTCCAAGCTTTCACTGTTTTAAAGCAAGTCTCTAGTATCTCCCACTGTGGAAATATGTGTTTCCCCTTATAATGAAACTCTAGCACCAATTTTTTTAAATAATAAAAAGCCCCTCAGAGGCAGGGGAAAGAAATGGAATAGGGTCAAGGGGAAACGGCCACCATGTGGGCAAGAAGATCTAGATTTTTACCATGTACACAACAGCCATTTAGGCTTTACTGTGATCTTTCACAAAACTTCAGAGCAAAGCAAGTTGGAGGAAGATTGGAGAAAGGGAAACCCTGGTAGGTGCATGGATGCACCATAATGATGTGAGGAATCAGGGGGGAAACCCATTTCCCGGCAGCATTGAACCCAAAGCACATAACCTGGGTGGAAATGGCCCCAGTTTCCTGCAGGACTAAGCCACATTTCATTGCCTTCTTGGTGTTAGATCACATGGAAGATTTCCAGGTGTGCAACCATCCTTGTGCAAGTGGAAATTTCTTGTCGTACTCCTGATTGTACAAGCAGAAATGCACCTTTTTCTTTCTGCTCACACACTATTGAATACAACTTTTGAAATGTTGCAGAATGGAATGTCCCTAGGAAAGAAGGTTTTTTTAGTGAACTGACTATGATATTGTATATATGCAAGAGACTTGGGTTGTGGAACCTCACCAGGACTGACTAGTGTGAAGATGTTGTTCCAACAGCAGAAAGTTTCTTACAGCAGTGGAAACTCCTTGCACTGGAGGAAGGTTACACTATTAGCAGAATAAAATTTCTGAATCCAACCTTATGTCTTTCCCATGCTTATGTCTTTCCCAGTAAATAAGGCCACAGTATAATAGCAGACCATCAGGGTATTGGCCATTGTTATTAGCTTAAAATGTACCGTTGAATAAGCGCTACTTGAGCTTCCTTGTTGCCCTTTTGGAGAGTTCTGAGTACGTAGGCTCTTTCCCCCCCTCTTCTGTCAAATATTATAGGGAGTGTGATTTCCTAATTCTATGAGCAGCTGACTGGATATTTTAATGTCAGTACAGGGGATTATACAGCAGTAACAAGGGATCTCTTAGATGTAGATGATAGGGAAAATTGATATAACAAATTGAAAGTGAAGGCAAAGAATTCCTGGAAGTTTTTTTATGAAACAAAATTTAAAATTCTCAGTGGACAAAGTCAGGTCACAATGGTGCTTTTACTTATATTTTAACCAATAGTAAACTTCATTTGTGTCTTTATTTGCACTGCTAATTATTTTCCCAGCATTGATGCATGGCCACATGAATATATGGAATGACCACCAGCTAATATGTACAGACATTAGGATGGTCCTTGAGGAGAATGTATCAGGAGGTCTCTTCTAGTATAACTATATCCTTGGTCCCATGATCTTGAACCAAGTAATGCATAAACAAGGAGCAGATTATTTCCTAATTTTTTTACCCACTTTCCTCTAAGGATCTCAGGGTGGCTTATATCAGTCTTCCCTCCTCCATTTTACCCTCACAACAACAAAGTAGGCTAGGCTGAGAGTGTGTGACTGGCCCAAGATTACTCAGCAGCCTTCATGGTATAGTGCAGGGGTGCCGTACTCATTTGTTATGAGGGCCGGATCTGACATAAATGAGACCTTGTTGGTCCGGGCCATGGGTGTCATAAAATGTAATGCCAGGTAGTGGAGATATAAACTTTATAACGGACACAAACACAAAGATTTTTTAAACTTTAAATAAAACATGTTTTAAACACTAGCAATATTTTGTCTGTTTAACAGTGTCTGATAACTGTCACCTCTTGCTCTGGATTATTGCATCAAAATGTCTGTGCTGTACCAATCTTGAGTATGCTGTCCAGGTGTGTCTCTGTGGCTGCAAACCTACTTTTGATTTATGGTCATTCATTATAGAAATCTCATGCTCAGTATTCTGAGCCTAGGATCCAGGGGAAAACATGAAATGGCTGGACATTGTGAGCTTTTGTGCATAAGTTGCTTCATGTGCTGGTCAAGAACATGAGAAGGCATCCTGACACAGACTGAGGGCTGTTTGTTTGTCTGCAAAACTATAGCCTTCCCCAGAGAAATAACTACTAACTTCCTACAAAGGAAATGTGCTGGGTGAACTCAGTCTGGACACACACTCTCAGCCTAATTCACCTCACTGGCTTGTTATTCCTCCTCTAAAATAGTTCACATTGCTTTCTTACTGAGAAAGACTGGATCATGAAGGTATGAGCACAGTGAAAAGGAGGAGGGAATCCAGTTGAACCCAGGAGAGCCCTGATATAAGGAGCCCAATAACACACACACACACAGCATAAGGAGCCCAACAAGTTGGCAAAATCAGCAGTGGCTGAACATAGCCTAACTCAAACAGGACACAGTATTTTGTTCCAAGACACTGAAAGGCTGGGCAACACTTCCAATTACCATGTCAGATTATACAGGGAAGCCATTGAAATTCATAAACATAGACACAATTTCAACAGGAAAGAAGAGAGTTTAAAAATAAATAGGGCATGGTTTCCAGTCCTGAAAAACACAAAAGGCTCTACATCTGACATTAGCACTAAAGATTAGAATTTCAACAGCCTATCTACATACAAAAGAACCTCCTCAGGAAAGCTCCTCCATTAGCATGTTCCTGGGGAATTCCTACAAAATAATGACTCAGCCCTACCCCACCTTCTGGAGTCTTCTCACCTTCACACAGAGAGTACACCATCTTTCTGTGTTATACCTCTGAAAATGCCAGTCACAGTTCCTGGTGAAACATCAGGTTCTACAATGCCAAGACCATGGCCACACAACCTGGAAAATCTACAGCAACTAATGAACTCCAGCCATGAAAGCCTTCGCCAACAAAAATAGAGTTGATTAATACCTACTAAAAAGGGAAGAAACTAGAAAAAAACTAACCAATAGCTCAAATACAGTTGTAAAAGAAAGAGTAATATCTGATTTTCTCCATCCCTACATTTACTCATTACAACCTTAGTCCAAAATTAGATCAAGGGAAATTTATCACCTTTCTGTATTAGTTTGTTATCTTTGCATTTTAATCTCCAAAACCATTTCATCAGGTCATTCTTTTTCATGCAAGAAGTCCATAAAGGGTTTCCATATAGGTATCAAATTAAGTAAAATCTTTTAACAAAGATTTAAAGAGTGTAGAGTGTAGGGTGTCATCAGAAGATATTCAAATAGAGTCTCCTAACAAAAGCTGCTTAGATGGAATAAAATTCACGTGCAGATTTGATGTTATCAGATGTGGATTCAATAAAGACTTGTAGTGGCCAGGTCACTGAAAAGCATTCCAGCATAAACTTTCAAGAGTCAGGTCATTTCTTTAGATGCATGAAGACTACATCCCTTAGACCAGTGGTGGCGAACCTATGGCACGAGTGCCAGAGGTGGCACTCAGAGCCCTCTCTGTGGGCACGCGTGCCATCGCCCCAGCCAGGCCCAGACCATCATTAAAGTGTCGAATTCTCTGCCAAATAATTTTAAGTAAATGAAAGCATTTGGGATTGCTTTCCTTACTTTGTTTGGATCATCTTAAGTTAATGTATGAGTGGTTTTTTCTAAAGTAAAACCTCAGTATTCAGGTTAAATTGCCGTGTCGACACTTTGTGATAAATAAGTGGGTTTTGGATCGCAGTTTGGGCATTCGGTCTCAAAAAGGTTCGCCATCACTGCCTTAGACTGATAGATTTATACTACTGCTGCTACTACTACTACCACTACTACACTTCTTAATCAGCAGTTGGACATGGCCCACACTCGATCTGATTGGATTGTTTACTGTTTTGATTTGATCTTGTTTTCATGTGTGCTCTGCAATATAATGTCTAGGGAAACTGGGCCTTTTGGATGCCCTTGTGTGGTCTTGTATTGTCTTTATTTTATTGTAGGTACAGTACTAGAATATTTCCCCCTCCACAGTCAGTTCTGTTTATTGGTTTAGAATTGGCAGTTTAAAAGGTGAGACACCAGTGGAAGTTTTGAAATTATATAACTATTGCTAAACTCATTCAGCTGCTTGAGCAAAACTAACTGGGCAGCCACTTCAACAAGAAAGAAGGAAGGTCCCAGACTGCTGGACCAAATCATTTAAGCTGCCTTGATTATGTTTAAGGGTTTACATATTTAGTATTATTGGCCTTAACATGATTAGGGGTGGGGTGTAAAAGGGAGAGAGAGGATGGTGAAGGGGTGTCCCGTATTCTTGAATTTCATGGCCATTCTAAACAAAGGAGAGGGGAGGCACTGAGCCAAATCACACCTCCTCAGAGGTTTCATGACTATCTTCCTGTAAGGATGCCGTCTCCAGGTGGGACCTGGCGATCCCCTAGAATTACAGTTCATCTCTGGACTACAGAGATCAGTTCCCCTAGAGGAAACGGATGCTTTGGAGGCTGGGCTCTAAAACATTGTACCTCACTGAGGTCCCTGTCCTCCCTAGGCTCCATCTCCAAATCTCCAGGGGTTTTTCAACCTAGATCTGGCAACCCTACCCCCCATCCCTTGCCAGCAACTGGGGGGGGGAGGCAACTCTGTCCTCCAGCAATTATGATAGAGACTTCAAATACTGAGCGCCCCTCTTGTGAAGATATATTTACTGGGGCTTTGCCTGAATCAACTGCATTATGGACTAATCTACCTCCCCATATCATGCTGTTTCATGCAGGCGAACCTAAACAGCATGATAAAAAGTAGAGACATCACCCTGCCAACAAAAGTCCGCATGGTCAAAGCAATGGTATTCCCAGTAGTCATGTATGGCTGCGAGAGTTGAACTATAAGGAAGGCCGAGAGATTATGTAAGACTTTACATCACTGCTGTTCTGATTTGAAAATTTCATTTCCACTTGTATTCTTCCCTTGCGTGAACCAAACCAGTTATTCTTTATTATTGTGCCACATTCTATTTCCTCAAACTGATGTTTCCCCCCGTAAAATGTATATGGATTTACAAAAGCAACAGTGAAAAGCAGATAACCACTGACAAAAAAAATATGAACAAACATGAAGAGAAATAAAATAAAGGAAGATTAATTCATCCCTAACTTGGGGCCGTGGAAAATATTCCCTCCTAATAACCTTCTCCCTGCCATAACAGTTTCCTAGGCGCAGAGATCTTTAATATGGGAAAGCATTCAAACCAGTGATCAGACCTGCAGCCTGAGTGATATAATCTTGAAAGAGCTGTTTATGTAGCCTGGCTCAGAGAACAGTTTAGTTTCTACATCATCAGTGGCAGAGATAGAACATTCTGCAATTAGAGTTCCCCCCCCATTAAATCTTTGCCCTGATCCAGGATCAGTGCCAGCAGCTGGCTACGAGCTGGAGCTACCAGAAGAGTTCACAGAAGGAGCTGAGGGAAATGATTTTTCCCTGCCCTACAATTCCTCAGGCTGCTTGAGGCTGTCCTGAGGCTGCTCTCTGAGGATCAGAGGAGCCTTGCAGAGCAGAATGCCCTACACAATGGGGGGGGTGCAGGGACAAGGGGGAACGGAATGTCATTCTCTCTTTTTCCCTCTTAGGTTCATGGCTTGCATCTGTGAAAGAGAGGAAAACAGGCAGTTTTATCTAATCCCTCATTGCTGCAGTGCCCCAGCCTGTGATGCATTTGCTTTGCGAGGGGTCTGCCCATTCTCAAAGAGGACCTTCTAGGGAAATGGTAGCCTGCTTGAGGCAGGAAAAGGTGGAGAATCATCTTTTGTAAACACTTCCAGTAGATCCAACCCTGTGCTTTACTGGTACTTTTAATTCTCAAAATGGTGTGGAGGAGTTTATTGATAAATGCTGTTTGGATCCCCATCTTTGCTTGTAACCACAGAGTGAGTTTGGCAGTGGAAAGATGTTACGATGAATGAGCCTGAGCATCAAAGGAGAACGTCAGAGAAATCTCTTGAGGTTAGGCTTGTTTAATGTGGATTTGGTGGTTTTAGGCACTTGCTACATTCAAGAGTTTAAAGCCTTGTTTAATCATACAATGAAATGTCAGAATTGCAAGATAAGAGGAGCTGGGCACAGATCCAACATGCGGACGTATATCAAGGGATATCGTGTTCCACATATTAAAAACCATTACCTCCTCATCAGCCCAGCAACACTGCAGATTTTTGCACATTTGGAAGCACTCAGACATACTGGGAGAAATTCAAGTCACTGGAGCTACCGCAGGGATAAATTTAGTTTGTTGTTTAAAAGCCACTGGGTGCCTCATGGAAAACACTATTTCACAATAATGATACTTGGCACTTATATAACAAGCAATATTTGAAAACATTGACTACATTCACATAACAGTGGCAGCTGGTGACATTTTGAAAATGGGCTGGATAAATTTGCTCTTTTCCTCCATGGCTTCACTTCTCTGCTTCATCTTTGCTGGAATTCACTCATCTTTCTCTCTCTCTCTCTCTCTCTCTCTCTCTCTCTCTCTCACTCACACACACACACACACACAGAGAGAGAGAGAGCTCTAAAATAGCAGATCAAAAGAACACACAAGTCAAAAGTTTACTCAACAAAATCAAACAGAAGTAATAAATAAACATTATTAATAATAGTGCTGTGGAGGAAAAAACCCTAACAATTACAAAATGTGAATCTGATAATCTGGTTATCTACGTAATTTACAAACCAGAACAAAACTCTTATAAATGTGTCTGGCTTGCACTTATTTCAGTTTGTACTAATCTTTGATGGGTCAGTTTTCCCATAAATGTAGTTCAAACTCTTTTCTCCCAGAGCAGAGAGGGACGGAGCATTGGGGACGGAGGGGAGAGGTAACTCCTTCTGTCCCAGAATTGCAGTGCTGATTCAGGCACTCCCCCCTCCCAGTGGCTGCTTTTAGAGGCCAAATTACATATCTGGAGTTCCAAGACTGGAACTCATGTGCAGTATGGCCCTATGTAGTCCAGTTCAGTCTGATATAAAAGATTTAATATCCTTCCGAAAAAAGGAAACATTGATATACTTTATTTGGGATGGAGATACACACCGAGCAGAAACATGTTTTGTGGACTCATGTATGTTTCACCATGTCCACATAATTCATTCTGCAGTACAGGGATCCAGAGCGATGTCCCAATCCACAGTGTAATTTAGGAATACATTTCTGAAACATGATTATCACCGCATATTCATTTCCATGTGTTTATATAAGGCCATTTCAATTGCTGTCCAAGACCATGCTACAGAGATAATAACGAGGTTCATTAATCCGGTTCAAAATAATTAGAGATCTACTTCAAAATTAGGTATGTTGAGGCACTCAAAGTACTTTTATATGTCTCTTGTGGTTTTGTGTACATGAAAGCCTGATATTAATACAAAACTGGGGGGACAGAACCATTTTAGAGGATGAATGCCTATTTGAACCAGTGGTAGCCAGTTGCAAAATCCAAATGCAGTGCTGAACATGGAACTATTTGGGGCAGGAAATGTGGCTGTGCAGACACTCTAAGGCCATTTTAGTGTGGGGTCTCATAGGACATGCTGGATTCATCAGTCAAGGAGGGATTTCACATTACCATTTAAAACCGCATGGTTTCCATTATTGGCCCGTCATGGAAGAAACTGGTACAGAGATGGCTGTTTCGTGCAGCATTTCCCTTCTGGTAAGAAGCCATCTCTGAAGCACTGTGGCCATTTCAAAATGTGCCACTTTCTTTTCCCACCATTTTCCTCCCTGAAAGGTTTTTTTTAATGTTCTATTGGGAGCGCTATGGCGCTGATTTGACATTCTGTTTCAGCGTCATAGTGCTCCCAATAGAACATTTAAAAAAAAGAGAGGAGAGATTACATGCGGGGGGTGGGGCACGAAAAACCTGTTACTGGAGGAAGCGCTACAGGGCATTTTACACAGCCCACTGTAGCAATTCAGATCCAGAAGGGATTGAAGACCTCAACAGTGCCTCAGGCACACTTCCCAAATGGGAGACAACCAGCATTGTATGAACACGTAAATATATTCCATTAATAGTTAAAAGGTAAAGGTTCCCTTGCTTGAAAGGCAGTCGTGTCCGACTCTAGGGTTGCGGTGCTCATCTCCGTTTCAAAGCCAAAGAGCCAGCGGTGTCCGAAGACGTTTCTGTGGTCATGTGGCCGGCATGACTAAACACCAAGGCGCATGGAACGCTGTTACCTTCCCACCAAAGTGGTACCTATTTATCTACTTGCAATTTCTTGCTTTCGAACTGCTAGGTTGACAGGAGCTGGAATAGAGACGGGAGCTCACTACATCATGCGGCAACTAGGGTCTCGAACTGCTGAACTACTGACCTTCCACAGCCTGCAGTTCAGCATCTTAACCACTTGAGCCAGTTACTAAAACAGGTCTGTCTGAAATGACAGAAAAAAACCATTAGTAACGAGTTTCTGAAATGGAATAGATAAGCTGTCTGAAATCCTTCTATGTGTCAGAGATGTGTAATACTGGAGATGCATTTAATAAGATGTTGAATATATACTGTATACCGCACGCATAAAAGGTTTCCCTTGCTTGAAAGCTAATCAAATACAACTCTAGGGGGCGGTGCTCATCTCTGTTTCCAAGCCGAAGAGCCTGCACTGTCCGAAGATGTTTCCATGGTCATGTGGCCTTGACTAAACGCCAAGGTGAACAGAATGCTGTTACCTTCCCACCAAAGTGGTACTTATTTATCTACTCGCAATTTCTTGCTTTCGAACTACTAGGTTGACAGGAGCTGGGGCCATGGCACTAGGGTCTTGAACTGCCAAACCACAGACCTTCCAGTCTGCAACTCAGTGTCTTAACCTCTGAGCCACTGTGGCTCCTACTGCACACATACTATAACATAAATAGAAAATAAGTTCAAGATTGTCATGTTAGATGTTCAAAACAGCGCATTATATGGAAGCAATTGAAGATAATTCATGGCAGACAAATCTAAATAACTACACTTCTTAAGTGCTGATTTGCTGCCTCATCATTTACATCTCAAAACTGAGAAACAATATAAAAGGCCTAGTAAACACACTGTTTTAAAATGTTTACTTTTCCGTAAAAGGAAAACCTGTTACTCCTGCTTCCTCCAGTTCTATGTGCCTTTATCCTTCCTGATGCTAAATTTAGATTCTTTTTTGTAACGAAAGATAATCTAATGCTCAGAATAAAGATTTGAGGAGTGAGGGTGTAAACTCTCCTAGTGGGTGCCTAATGATAGTGGATGCACCTGACCATTCCTGATAATTGGCTTCCAGTGGTTTGGATCGTTAGCCGATAAACTCACTCAGCACTCCCAGCTGGCCGACAAACTTACCTCAATAGAAAGGGCAGCACTTTCTGCATTCACATTACATGTTTTATGGGACTGAATTAAAGTACCATTGGACTTCTATATCCCTTACTATTGAACTTAGACCAAGAGTAACTAGGACTGAAAAGGACTGGGGTAAATGCACTCCATGGCTGAGATTGTTGTTGTTCAGTTGCACAGTTGAGTCCAACTATTCGTGACCCCATGGACCGCAACACTCCAGGGCCTCCTGTCTTCTGCCATGCTTCAGAGTTTGCTCCCTGCGGTGGCACAGGGAGTAAAAACACCTGCCTTAACATCTAGCCCACCCACCGCGGCCGGGGTGAGCACCCGGCCCTAGTCCCAGCTCCCGCCTACCCAGTGGTTCGAAAGCAATAACAGC